>NC_092040.1:49463070-49763070 GCF_003086295.3 Arachis hypogaea
ATAAACTCCGTATGGTTCGCCTTCTCTACTCTGTATGGACCTTCCCATCTTGATCTCAACTTGCCTGGCATGAGCCCTCAGTCGAGATTTGTAAAGGAGGACTAAATCCCAGGCTAGAACTCTCTTCTCTTATGTGCTGATCATGTACAGCCTTCATCTCTCCTTGTATATTCTTGAGTTCTCATAAGCTTCTAGGCGAAGGCTCTCCAGTTCTTGCAGTTGTAACTTCCTTTCAACTCCGGTTTCTCATTCCCATGTTGCATTCCTTGACTGCCAAAAGGCTCTGTGCTCTACTTCAACTGGGAGATAACAAGCTTTTCCATAAACTAAGCGGAAAGGACCATCCCAATGGGTGTTTTATATGTTGTCCTGTATGCCCATAGTGCATCTTGTAGCCTGGTGCTCCAGTATTTCTATGAGGTTTTACTATCTTCTGCAAGATACGCTTTATCTCTCTGTTTGACACCTCGGCTTGCCCATTGGTCTGAGGATGGTATGCTGTTGCAATCTTATGAATTATCCCATGCTTCTTCATTAATCCTGTTAATCTCCTGTTACAAAAATGGGTGCCTTGATCGCTCACGATTGCTCGTGGTGATCCAAAGCGGCAATATATGATTTCTCACAAAGAAAACAGTGTCAGCATCATCAGTGCAGGTAGGAATTGCTTCCACCCATTTGGAAACGTAATCCACAGCTAACAATATATAAAAATAGCCATTAGAATTTGGAAATGGACCATGAAGCCAATGCCCAAACATAAAAATTTCACAGAAAGCAAATTTGTTGAGGCATCTCATCCTCTGGATATATTACCAAATTTTTGGCATGGAGACAAGATTACAAAACTCAGCACGTCTCTAAAAAGAGTAGGCCACAGATCCACAGTCTAGATTTTCTAGCTGTTCTTTGAGGCCAAAATGTCCTGAATTCTGATTGAGGCACACAACGTCTAATTACCTGATAGCGCCACATCTCCATAATATGGGTCATCCCATATATAATATTTAGACTCGCTTTTCATCTTGTCTCTTTGATGCTTAGAAAAGTGTGGAGGAAATGTGCGACTAATAACTAGATAATTAGCTACAGGTGCATACCAAGGGACTACCTCAAATACTGCTTGCAGGTTATCAAATAGAAAATTATCATCTATAGGAGTAGAATCATCCTTAATGTGCTCAAGGCGACTCAAGTGGTCTGCCACTAGATTCTGGTTACCACTCCTATCCTTTATTTCTAAATCAAATTATTGTAATAGCAGTATCCACGTATGAGCCTTAGTTTGGACTCTTTTTAGCTAATAGATACTTTAAAGCTGCATGGTCCTTTTTAGCTAATAGATACTCTTTCTCAATAGTAGTATAATTGGACTGGGCAGTGTCTAAAGTCTTAGACGCATAAGCAATAACAAAAGGATCCTTACCTTCACGCTGAGCCAGCGCTGCTCCTACTGCATGGTTGGAAGCATCGCACAGATTTCAAATGGCTGGCTCTAGTCTGGTCCTCTCACAATTGGAGCTTGAGTCAGGTCGGTCTTCAGCTTATCGAACGCTTGTTTGCAATCCTCACTGAACTCGAACTCAATATCCTTCTGTAGTAATCTGGATAAGGAAAGTGCTACCTTACTAAAGTCCTTAAAAATCTCCTGTAAAAACCTGCATGGCAATGAACGAACGGACTTCCTCACAGAAGAGGGGTAAGGCAAACTAGAAATAACATAACCTTTGCTGAATCTACAGAAATGCCACTATTAGATACAACATGTCCAGTACAATCCTTGTTTGACCATAAAGTTACATTTTTCAAAATTAATACAAGGTTTGTATTGACACATCTATCTAATACTCTAGATAATCCATCTAAGCAAAGGCTAAAAGAATCACCATAAACACTAAAATCGTCTTTAAAAACTTCCATACAGTTCTCAATCAGATCAGAGAAAGACTCATCATGCACCTTTGGAAAGTGGCTGGTGCATTGCACAGGCCAAAGGGCATTCTCTTGTAAGCATAAGTCCCAAAAGGACATGTAAAGGTAGTCTTTTACTGATCCTCAGGAGCTATATAAATCTGGAAATAGCCTGTGTAACCATCTAAAAGCAATAATGTGATTTACCTGACAGGCGATTCAACATTTGATCAATGAATGAAGAGGTAGTGATCCTTACGAGTAGCTTGGTTGAGACGCCTGTAATCAATGCAGACCCTCCAAGCGTTCTGTACTCTGGTTGCTATGAGCTCTCCATGCTCATTCTTCACTGTAGTTACTCCAGACTTCTTGGGCACCACTTGTACTGGGCTCACCCATTCACTGTCTGAGATGGGGTAGATAATACCTGCCTCTAATAGTCTAGTTACTTCCTTCTTGACAACCTCTAAATGGTGGGGTTCAATCTTCTTTGGGGTTGACGAACAGGTCTTGCTCCTTCGTCTAAAAATATCCTGTGCTCACAAACTTGAGGATTGATGCCTATTATGTCTGCTAAACTCCACCCAATTGCTTTTTTGTGCTTCCTCAGCACACTAAGTAACTGCTCTTCCTGTTCAGGAGTGAGGTCCTGTGCAACGATAACTGGAAACTTCCGCTGGTCCTCAAGGTAAGCATATTTGAGGTGTGGAGGGAAGGTTTCAATTCTGACTTCTGGTTATGATCTGGCTTTCGATTATCTGGAACTGGTGGCAGTGGTAGAGTGCCTGCATTGTCCTCGGAATTCCCCACACTTGGATCTTGTCCTTTGTACTTATCTTCAAACTCTTCCTGGTGAACTTCAGCTACAGTTTCATCTATGATGTCACACTGGAAGATAAAACGATCTTCTGGAGGGTTGTTTATGAATCCATTCAGATTGAAGATTACCATTCGGCCATCTATTTCAAAAGATTATGTTCCTGAAAAAGCATCCAATTTGCATTTTGATGTCTTCAGGAATGGTCTCCCAAGTAGGATTGATGATGGCTTATCTGAGTCATTATGGGGCATCTCCAAGATATAGAAATCAGTGGAGAATGTGACCCCTTTAATGTTCACTAAAACATCTTCAGCAACTCCAGCCACTGTAATAATGCTTTTATCTGCTAACACAAATTGGGCTGCCGACCTTTTTAAGGGAGGGAGCTGACGTTGGGATTTTTGCTAGTAAAGAATTATTAAAAATATTCGCGTTGTAGATACATCTTCTAAACTAATAGAAATTCCTTCGTGCAAACGTTTTGGTTGTCACAAATAACAAACCTCTTCAAAAATTGTTAACCGAGTATTTAAACCTCGGGTCGTCTTCTCAAGGAATTGCAGGGAGGTATGTTCTTATTATTGGCTATGAAAAAGGTAAAATTGGGGTTTTTGGAATTTGGGCAATGGGTACAAGCATATTTAAATAACAAGTAAAATAAATTAACAGTAAAATAAACTCTTGGCAAGGTATAAAGACTGGAGGTCCTATCCTAGTTATCCTTATCAATTATGAAGAGAATTGGATTCTTCTCCCACCTTGTTAACCTCTAACTATGAAGGTACGTCAAATGGATGAATTAATTCGAATCCTCAGGTCCTAGTCTTTCCTTGGGAAAGGCTAGAGTTATTGGAATATGAATTAATGAAATGAAGAAATCCAATTTTCAATCAATAATGAGTTTGATAACTCTAGAGCTACCAATTATTTAACCAGGGCCAAAAGGAAAGGAAATTGAAGCTGCTGGAATAAAAATGCTTTTAGATGGGAAGCAATAATCATGTAAATAAAAGAAAGCAATATTAAACTGAAATACCTCAAATAACATTAATTTAAAAGAGTAATCTGTAACATGGCAGAGTTCATAAATTAAATTGGAAAAATAATTAAAAATAAAGAACCTGTGATTGAGAGTCACTCGTAAAACTAATAGAAATCCTAAATCCTAATCCTAAGAGAGAGAGGAGAGAACCTCTCTCAAAACTAGATCTAAATCATGGAAAGTGAATTATGAGTGCCTGATCTGAATGGATGCAATCCCTCTACTTTATAGCCTCTAATCTGAGTTTTCTGGGCCGAAAAATGGGTCGAAAACAGCCCAGAAATCGCTGGAGAAGAAATCTGCCACGCTGGTTTTTCGTCACTGCGACGCGGCTGTATGGAGCACGCGTCGCGTCGCCTAGCGTCAAGGCCACTATGGCATATTATATATCAAATCGAAGCCCCGGACGTTAGCTTTCCAACGCAACTGAAACCGCGTTATTTGGATCTCTGTAGCTCAAGTTATGGTTATTTTAGTGCGAGAGGGTCAGGCTGACAGCTTTGCAGTTTCTCCAACTTCTTGTATTCCTTCCACTTTTGCATGCTTCCTTTCCATCCTCCAAGCCATTCATGCCCTATAATATCTGAAAACATTTAACACACATATCAAGGCATCTAATGGTAATAAGAGAGGATTAATAATAGCAAATATAAGTCCAAAGAAACATGTTTTCAATCAAAGCACATAATTAGGAAGGCAAATGTAAAACATGCGAATAGTATGAATAAGTGGGTAAAGAGTTGATAAAATCCACTCAATTAAGCACAAGATAAACCATAAAATATGGGTTTATCAACCTCCCCACACTTAAACAATAGGATGTCCTCATGCTAAGTTCTAAAGAACTATAAAGATGAAGAGGAATGGTAGAATGTATGAAATGCAACCTATAAATGCAACTACATGCTAAGATGCTTCTACCTACTTGGTTAAAAGTAAATAAGTTCTCCAAGACAAAATAATTCAAATTCCACTAATTCAAATCATATAAAATAAAGACAAGTAAACTTGTAAGAAGGTAGCTCATGAAAGCAGGGAACATAGAATTAAGCACTGAACCCTCACTGGTAGTGTATATCACTCTAATATCTCAAGTGTATAGGGGTAATCACTCTACTTTTCTCTAATCATGCTTTCTAAACCTTGTTCTTCATCTAACCAATCAACAAATATTTAATGTACCAATGCAAACATCATGAGGTCTTTTTCAAGGTTGTAATGGGGCTAAGGTAAAGGTAAGGGTATATATATAAGGTTAAGTAAGCTAGTGAAGTGAATCCTTGATTAGTCCAAGATCTCACCTAACATACATACTTTGTAAAGCAAAGCTTCTTTACCTATTCTCCCATATTTTTTCCACTTTTGATGTTACATGCTCATGTATTAGTTTTAATTTTGTCCCATGTGCATTGCTTTATTTTGCATTTGGGGAATTCTTTTGTATCTCCTTTATTTATTATTATTTTTTTTAATGCACATGGTAATTCAATTATTTTTGATTTCACATGAGCATGCTTCCCAAAATTTTTATTTTAAATTATTTCATTCTTTTCAACTTCCTACCCTTTGTTTTTATCATCCATGTTCCCAATAGGTTTCCCACACTTAAACAATTACACAATTTCTATCTTAAGCTAACCAAGGATTCAACTTGGGATTTTAAATTTGTTTTTCTGCTTAAGGCTAGTGTTGTGGTTTATAGAATAGGAGGGGATTAAAAGGCTCAAGGGGGCTAACAAAGATGGTATAAAAGGCAAGCTTTATTTGGGATAGTGAGTTAAAATCAAACAAGGCCTCAATCATATGCAAGCATGTAAATATATTAAAAATTGGACATATAGAATGGAACAAAGCAAAGATTACAATTATAGATAAGAAAACACACAAGAATAAAAATTTATGGTTAAATAATATAACCATATAAATAAGCTCAAAATCTCACAGGTTGTGTGTTCTTTACCTCAAAAACCATGTTCCAAATACAACTTCAAAACAAGTTTAACACAAATTTTTTTTCAATTTAAATTAGTGAAATACTATAAAAATTTCTTGAAAAAGAAAATATTACTTCAACCAAGTAGTAACTAAATGTACAAAATCAAATAAATATGCAAATGCAACAATGAACTAACAAATAAAATAAAACATTGGTGTTGAAATAGGAAATAACTAACCCCTGGAGATCGGTATCGACCTCCCCACACTTAAAGAATGCACCGTCCTCGGTGCTTACTGAGATGTGCAGGTGGACGGGTGGTTCCAACTGATGCTTTTCTTCAAGGATTGTGCAGATGGACTTGTTTGTCTCCCCTTTTAGAAGTTCCTCCCTTTTCCCGTCTTCGGTGGCCAGCCTGAAAGAAGAGAAAAAGACGAACAGTAACCCAGAGATAAAGATAAAAATATAAATAAAATATGGGTATTAATACCAAATAATAGAGGTCTCAACTACATGGTAGCTACAACATGCAAGTGAGGAAACAATAGAAGCACATGGCATACTAGTGGTGCAAAATGTTGCAACAATTAGGGAGAGTGTGGGTAATGAAAAACAGTATAAGCTCATGTCAATGCAAAAAAGAATACAAATATCATAAAAGAATAGCATTGATTTAAATAATATTACCCAACAGTGTAAACAAGTCACTAAACACCAGATAATACCAGAAAAGTTGTAACAGTTGAATAAGAAAGTTTAACACCAATGAAAATAATGTAATGAATGAAGGTTTGCAATTGAGTAAAAGAAAATGAATGATAAGAAGAATGAGAAAGGAAAGAAGGGAAGAAGAAGTAAATAAGAGAGGAGGAAGATAGAATAAGAAAAGATAGAAAAAATTAGGATTAGAAAAGAAAAGATAAGAAAATTGGCACTGATTTGGATAGGTTGTGCGATGCTAGTGACGCGGTCGCGTGGGTGCAATAATTTCAGGCAACGCGGACGCGTGGGGCACGCGAACGCGTGGCTTGATTTATGCGATTGGCGCGAGTGCAGCCTCGCGTTCGCGCAACTCTCTGTTCGAAACTCTTTTTGCCAAATTTTAGGGTGACGCGGTCGCATGGTTGACGCAATCGCGTGCGTGGCCAAGATTGGAGGATGACGCGAACGCGTGGGGCACGCGTTCGCGTGGGGCACGCGTTCACGTGGTAAGGCTTGTGCGTCTAGTACCAGTCCAGCCTTACTCCAGCACAACTTTCGGCCATGCACCCCTTATACGCCGATTACCAGGTCACGCGGCCACGTGGGTGACGCGGACGCATGGGAGGCGTGATTCCCATGTGACGCGGACGCATCAGCGACGCGGTCGCGTGGGTCAAATTGTGCCAAAGGCACGCCTCCAGCCACACTTTCGTGTGACTCTCTGTTCACTTTTCTTTTCTCCTAACGCACTTGTGACGCGGACGCGTCAGCGACGCTGCCGTGTCGCGTGCGGTTTTTTTTATTATGATTATGCAGTATGCAAAGTGCAATGCTTAATATGAATGCTATGCATGATTCCAGGTTCAATAAAAATTCAAAAACAAACAAAACATACTAGAATTAAAACTGAAAAGGGACGATCATACCATGGTGAGTTGTCTCCCACCTAGCTCTTTTGGTTAAAGTCCTTAAGTTGGACGTTGGTTGAGCTTCCTGTTATGGCGGCTTGTGTTTAAATTCATCCAGAAATCTCCACCAATGCTTGGAATGCCAATAGCCTCCGGGGTCCCAAACTAGGCATGTGAAGCTTCTGAGCATCTTCAAACAGATTTTCAGGCTCCCGGAGTGATGAATATCAGAATATTTTCCAGGATCCCAAACTTTGGTTCCAAATCCGCTTTCATTTTGATCTATACTTTTCCATCTGGGCAGTTTGGAAATTAGATTCGCACCACGGTGACCAAACGTTCTCCGTGATCCACTCAATTGGGCATGATACCAATCCTTGCACTTCGAGTTGAAGCGTGGAATCTTATTGAACCTTGTGCACCGGCTCTGAGTATGAGCCATTTCCCTTTTACTCTTAAAGCCGCAGAGAGCTCTAAGCTGGCCATCTGTTTCAAGCAAACCATATTCAAGTGGAATATTGAAGATAAAAGACAAGGATTTAACCCACTTGTAGTTTGTGGTGGGCGGTAACGGCCTTGGAATAGGTGTTTCCAGTGGTTCTGTAAGTTCTACTCCCTTATAATCTTCTGTGAATTCTTCCACTTCAACCATCTCTTGATCAGAGTCTTCAATTTCTCCCTCATCATCGCTCAAGTCATATATTGAAGGTTGAGAAAGATCTACCTTAGCATCATCTTCATATTCACTCGGGGAAGATTCTTCTGTCTCAAAGAAATCACTTGTGGATGCAAGTTCGCCGCTAAGAGAATAGGACTCGTGATCATCATCATCAAGGAAACCTGTGTCCTGGGTTATTCCGTTCAGTTCTTCATAAGATATTTGCAGTGGAGGCAGTGCAAAATCCTCCTCAGCGTCAATTGTAACATCCTTGACGAAGTTTTCCACAACAACCGACTCTTCTTCTTCTGCAATGACAGCTTTCTCTACTTGTTCTAGTACGAAGTTATGCTCTATGCTGTTCACTGGAGCTTCCAACGTCTCCTTTGCACTGCTTCATTGGATTCTGTACATAAAGCCATGGGGGTCTGTTGAGGGGCTGAACGTCCGGAAGATAATTGCTTTAACTTCTCCACCATTGCTTGTTCTAGTTGATGAAGGATTGCAGTGCACTGTTTCATTGATTCTTCAAGGCTAACCTGTGATTTTGACTTTGATGGATATGGGTAATGCGTATGGGGGAGTGGTGGTTCTTGGGAGTAATTGGATTGGTATTGGGGCGGATAAGGATCGTATGGTGGCGAATGGCGAAAAGAAGCTTGTGAGTGTGGTGGTTTGAGGTCATGTTGAGAGGATGGTCTATAGGCACGGGGTGGGCTTGTTGGTAGTTACAAGGTTGTCCACCATATCTTTCAGCTGGGTATGCATTGTAGAATGGTCGTTGTCCATGATATCTTGGAGGGTGTTGTTGTCTAAAGGGTTGATTATATCCTCTTGACTCTATCCATCCTTGATTGGTCTGACCTTGATGCATATTCCTACTATGATTTCTATTTCCTTCAACAAAGTTAGAACTGAACTCAAAGCGAGAGGGGTGAGAATTCATAGTAGCTGTTCCGAGGGTTTGCCTGAAACGTGCAGCTCGGTCGTCTGGAGAGGCCCGAGGTGGGGGTCCGGTGACCCGAGCTTGATATGCGGACTGGTTGGTGGTTGTACCTGCAATGACACTCCGATGCTTAAGTTAGCATGGGTCCAAGCAGATATGTGTAGATGTGGAATGAATGCCATACCTGGGTGCTCCAGTGTATTTATAGTAGTTTGGCCGTGATCTTCCCTGGATAAGATATTCTTATCTTATCTTATCTTTGGGAGTTTTATCTCTATCTTTGTGGAACCGCCTTTTCTAGGCCTTTTCGGCCTTTAGGTTTGGGCTGCGTTCCTTTTGGTGGGCCTTCCTTGCTCTTTTGTCCGAGGTCCGACCTGTAGGTGTGAGCTTAACCACAAGGTCGGACCTCTTACGGGTTTGCCGAGTTGGAGGACCCCGGTCAGGGTATGAACAGTGCCCCTGCCCGAGTTCGTCCTTTTTGGGAGGTCGTGCTCGGGCATAGTAGTTTTTCAAAATTCAAAAATGGCCGTTCCTGTATTTATTGCATTTTACCGTTTTTCCTCGATTTCCGTTCGGGCTTCTGTGAAGGCTTTATTTATTTGCTCCCTTCCTTTTTTCTGCGTTTTTATTTTTCTTATGCTTTTACGAGCACCGCTTCTTCTTTCTCTTTGTTCTGCTTTCCCGAATCTCTCTGTGTGTCTTTCCGGAGTTTCCTCTGTGCCGTCGTTTCGTTCTCCTTGCTTCGGAGGTTTTCGTCTTCGTTTTCTTCTTCCAGGTTTGTTCCCATGTTTCTCTTTTCTTGTGATCATATGCTTCTTGTTCTTTGTGTGGCTCTTGTTTGTTTCTTTTTCTTTATGCCTGGGTTGCCCCAAAAAGAGGCGCCGCCATTGCTGTTGTTTATATATGGGGGGGCTCTTTTTTGTTCTCTGGTGTTTTTGTTCCGGGTTGCCCCATTTTCTTCGTGGGGTTTTTGTTTTTTTGCTTTGCTGAATGGGTTTTTGCTGTCTTCTTTATGTGATTTTTGCTTGCTGTTGTATTCTTCTTTGTAGGTAAGAATTTTATGTCTCGAAAGGTTCTCCAAGCGATGTCGACTAAAATTCCATGTGGTCTTGATTGGGTAGACCCTCTTCCTCTAAGAGTCCCTTCTGTGGTAGATTCTGAGTATTTAGTTAGGTTCCGTAGGCATTGTAGCATATGTGAAAATAGAGAGTCTGAGAGGGATTATGAACTAGTAGCCCCGGATTCCGAGGAGAGAGTGTGCTTCCCGCCTTTAGATAGTTCCGAGAAGCTCTTCTTTTATGCTTATGATTGTTTTTTCTCTAAGCTGAGTGTCCGACTTCCCTTTACCGATCTGGAGTCCGAGGTGTTATGGTCTTGTAATCTTGCTCCTACGCAGCTCCATCCAAATTCTTGGGCGTTTTTAAAGCTGTTTCAACTTTTGTGTCAGTTTTTGGGCGTTGCTCCCTCTATTTCTCTTTTTTCCTATTTATTTGTGTTGACGAAGCCGGGGTCGGGTGAAGGGAAGGTATCTTGGGTCTCTTTTAGGGCTAACCAGGGAAGGAAGTTTTGTACCCTGTATGATGAGTCCTTTCATGATTTTAAGAACTTTTATTTCAAGGTCCGGGCTACTGGAGACGTCCGACTTTTCTTTCTAGATGAGAGTGGGGAGCCTTCTTTTCCTCTTTGTTGGCAGGAGAATGTAGTGTCTACTAAGTATACCTTTGAGAGTCTAGATGAGGTGGAGCAGGCTTTTGTGGGTGTGGTAAGCAGTTTATGGGGTCGGGCACCTCACTTGGACACGAAGAAAATGTTGGGAGATCCAAGCCTTCTCCGTTCCGAGTTAGGTAGTTCCCGACCTCTCCGAGATTCATCTTTTTAGTATTTTGGCTTTGCTTGTTTTGGTGGAATTTCTGTTGTGGTAATCCTTTTCTTTTATTTCTGCAGAGATGTCTTCTCAGGCGGATTCCATGAAGTACCTTCGTCGGACGAAGAAGTCTGTGGCTGCTCGAAATATCGAGGCTGGGGAGGCTTCTGCCCGATCTTCTCCGAAGAAGGCTACTGTGGGTGTCACTACTCGGTCGAAGACTATTCCGACTCCCCAGTTCCGACCTATAACTCAAGATCTTCCGACCTCTGGACCTGGTAACTCTTCCCCGCCTTCGTCCTCGGGTCCTCCTCCCAAGAAGCAGAAGACCTCTCAAGAGCTTGCGGATTTTAATGATAAGGATTTTGATGCTCTTGGTTGGGTTGAACAGCATATTCTCCCTCAGACTTTTATTTCTACTGATGATGTGTCTATGGAGCACCATTTTCAGTATATGGCGCGGAGCTGTGTCCGGATGGCTAGTCTTCATGCCGCTATTGCCCGGGAGTTCAAGAAATCCCCCCTTGGTGCGACCAGTTCCCGACTTGAGAAGGCTCAGTCTGAGTTCGAGAGGATTAGTGAACTGAAGGCTACTAGGATTGCTGAGCTGGAGGCATCTTTGGAGAAAGAGAAAGCTAAGGCTACCGCGGCTGTGGCGGCAGCGAATGCATCTGAGGAGATGGCGAAGGCGGCGAGGGAGAGTTATACTCGGACATATGCTGAGCTTGTGGAGACAAAGGAGAGGTTGCAATCCGCTCAGGATGATTTTTACGAGCTAGAAGGTCATGTGGCTAAGGGTATGGATGCTATGTTTGAAAATTTGAAGGCTCAGGTCCGGGTTCTTGCTCCTGACCTGATCTGAGCTTATTTAGTACGGATAACGTTGTTGTGGAGGGAAAGATTGTTCCTGCTCCCAACGAGGATGAGGTTCCGGTGTCCGACCCCAAAGTTTCGGTTGCGAACCCGACTTTACCTTTGGCCGGGGATGGATCTGGCGTGGAGGTTTTAAACCGAGATGATGGCGCCGTCAATGCTGTCCGATTTCTATGTTTCCTCCGCAGCCTTCTGCCGATGTGGAGTCTGGAAAGGATGTTGATTCTCTGTAATCCTTTTATCTTTGGTTTTTTGCCCGGCCTGTGGGCTCTTTTTGGATGGTTTCTGTTTAATGCTTTGGACACCCTTTTGCTATTAGCTACTTGTAGTAACTTTTTAGCTTATTATGCGGTGTTTGTTTCGCGTTTTGACTCTTAGTTCCGCTTTTATGCTTTTTAGTTGTTTTTGGATAACAACCTTTTAGCTAGCGCTTTTTTGAAACTTTGTTTTGCCCTTCCCTTTGATTTCGTTTTTTCGCTTGTACTTTTTAGTTGTTTATGTATAGCAACTTTTTAGTAAGCGTTTTCGAAATCTTTGTTTTCGCCGTTCTAAGGCTTCTTTCTCGGATCCGGGCTTTTTCTCGGACCTCGGGGGGGTGCGGCTGAGTACTTCCCTTTGTTGGGTCCGACCTTGTCGTTGGTCGGCCTTTTAGGTTATTTTTGTAATCTCTTTTTATTTGGCTTTTTGAGCCTTTTCAGAGTTGCTTTATAACTTCTCACATTAATTTGAACCTCGTCGCTTTATCTTTGCCGACCTTGTATGGTCTCTTGGCAATGATTTTTTGCGTTTTGCCGAGCATAAATTAATGCGCCTTGGCGGGGTACTTTCCAGGATTTGTTTCATCATGAAGAAGAAAGAGAAAGAAAAGAGAAAAATTTTATTAGTATTAAAAAAGAAAGAATATTTACAGAGTGTTTACCCTTGGCTAGGTCGGGTGCCTTTCTTGACCGGGTGTCTCATTAAAAAACCCTTGTAGGGAAAAAGAGTACACCTCGGGTTATATTTTTCTAGCTGTAGTATCGTCTTAGATTACAGGCGTGCCAGGCCCTGGGCAGCTCATTGCCTTCTAGGTCGGATACTTTGTAATAGCCTGTTCCTAAGACTTCTGTTACCTTGTAGGGTCCTTTCCAATTTGCAGCTAGCTTTCCTTCTCCCGACTTTTGTGTTCCGATGTCATTTCGGATTAGAATCAAGTCGTGAATGGAGAAGCTTCGCTTTATTACTTTCTGATTGTATCTGAGGGCCGTTCGCCGTTTTAAGGCTTCTTCTCGGATCCGGGCACTTTCTCGGACCTCGGGGAGGAGGTCGAGTTCTTCCCTTTGTGCCTGCGGGTTACCTTCTTCGTTGTAGAAGATGACTCTGGGTGACCCTTCATCTATTTCGATAGGAATCATTGCCTCCATCCCGTAAGCTAGTCGGAATGGCGATTCTCCCGTTGTAGAGTGTGGAGTTGTCCGATATGCCCACAGTACCTGGGGGAGCTCCTCGGCCCATGCCCCTTTGGCCTCTTGGAGTCTTCGTTTTAACCCGGCCAAGATGACTTTATTCGCGGCCTCTGCTTGTCCATTGGCTTGTGGGTGCTCGACTGAGGTGAATTGCTGTTTGATTTTTAGCTCGGCCACCAAGTTCCGAAAACTTGTGTCTGTGAACTGTGTTCCATTGTCTGTGGTGATGGAGTAGGGGACTCTGAACCTTGTGACAATGTTTTTGTATAGGAATTTGCGGCTTTTCTGAGCCGTGATGGTGGCTAAGGGTTTAGCTTCGATCCACTTTGTGAAGTAGTCGACCCCTACTATGAGGTATTTGACTTGCCCTGGTCCTTGGGGAAACGGGCCGAGTAGGTCAAGTCCCCATTTTGCGAAGGGCCATGGTGCGGTGACGCTGATAAGGTCTTCGGGTGGTGCTTTGTGAAAATTGGCGTGTTTTTGGCAGGGGGCATATTTTCACAAATTCCGTTGCGTCTCTTTGCAAAGTCGGCCAGTAGAACCCGGCTCGGACTACTTTCTTGGATAATGCTCGAGCTCCGAGGTGGTTCCCACACATGCCTCCGTGGACTTCTTCGAGGACGCTCTTTGTTTCTGAGGTCGGGATACACCTAAGGAGGGGGTTTGAGAATCCTCTTCTGTATAATATGTCGTGAATTAGTGTATAATTCTGGGCGTCTTTCGTGAGTCTTCTAGCTTCCTTTCTTTCGGCGGGGAGAGTTCCCGACTTTAGGTAGTTGAGTACGGGGGTCATCCATCCTTGCTGTTGGTTGGATATATTTAGCGCTTCTTCCTCTCTTAGCACGGAGGGGGATTGTAAGGTTTCCTGGAGGAGACTTCTATTGTTGCCTCCGGGCTTGGTGCTGGCAAGCTTTGAGAGGGCGTCTGCCCGGGCGTTTTGTTCCCGAGGTATGTGCTGAATCTGTATCTCTGAAAAGTGGCGTAGTTGTGCCTGTGTTTGGTCCAGGTATTTTTTCATGGTGGGGTCTTTGGCCTGGTAGCTTCCATTTACTTGTGATGTGACGACTTGGGAGTCGCTGAAGATCGTGATTTTCTGGGCTCCGACCTCTTCGGCTAGCTTTAGACCTGCTAGTAGGGCCTCGTATTCGGCTTGGTTGTTTGAAGCCTGGAACTCGAATTTTAGGGATAGTTCTATCCGCGTTCCTTGGTCGCTTTCGAGTATAACCCCGGCTCCGCTTCCAGTTTTGTTTGAGGACCCGTCGACATATAGGTTCCACGAGAGTAGGGTTCCAGGGGTCTCAGTATATTCTGCGATGAAGTCGGCTAGATACTGGGATTTTATGGCAGTCCGGGTTTCATAGTGGAGGTCGAACTCGGACAGTTCCACCGCCCATTGCAGTATTCGTCCTGCCAGGTCTGTTTTTTGGAGGATGTGTCTCATTGGTTGGTTTGTCCGGACTTTGATGGTGTGGGCTTGAAAGTAGGGACGGAGCCTCCGAGCTGTGAACACTAGGGCGTAGGCGAATTTTTCTATCTTCTGATAGTTTAATTCGGCCCCTTGTAGTGCCTTGCTTACAAAGTATATGGGGTGTTGTTCTCGGTCATTTTCTCGTATTAACGCGGAAGCGACTGCTCGGTTTCCAACCGAGAGGTATAGTACGAGTTCTTCTCCTTTTAGAGGTCGGGTTAGGATTGGTGGCTGCCCGAGGAATTCCTTGAATTCTTGAAAGGCTTTTTCGCACTCCGGGGTCCATGAGAAGGGTTTCCCTTTCTTTAGGAGTGAGTAGAGAGGTAGTGACTTTATTGCTGATCCTGCCAAGAATCTTGATAGGGCGGCTAGCCTTCCATTCAGTTGTTGTACTTCTTTGACACACGTCGGGCTCTTCATGTTGAGTATCGCTTGGCATTTGTCCGGGTTTGCTTCGATGCCCCTTTGAGTCAGCATGAAGCCTAAGAACTTTCCGGCTTCTGCGGCGAAGGTGCACTTTGTCGGGTTAAGTCTCATGTTGTGTTTTCTGAGGGTGCCGAAGATACTGGTGAGGTCGGTCAGCAAGTTTCTGTCTTCTTGTGTCTTTACCAGCATGTCGTCGACGTACACCTCCAGCTGTAGTCCGATGTGCTCTGAGAACACTTTGTTCATTAGCCTCTGGTAGGTTGCCCCTGCGTTCTTCAGCCCGAAGGGCATTACTACGTAGCAGTAGTTTGCCCTTGGGGTTATGAACGAGGTCTTTTCTTGGTCGGGTCCGTACATCGGGATTTGATTGTATCCCGAGTATGCGTCCATGAAGGAGAGATATCTATAGCCTGAGGCTGCGTCTACTAAGGCGTCGATGTTTGGCAGTGGATAGGGGTCTTTTGGGGCAGGCTTTGTTGAGATCCGTGTAATCGACGCACATCCTCCATTTTCCGTTGGGCTTTTTTACCAGGACCACGTTTGCGAGCCATAGGGGGTATTTTACTTCCCTAATGAACCCTGCATCTAGCAGTGCTTGTACTTGTTCTTCTATCGCTTGCATGCGCTCGGGTCCGAGCTTCCGGCGTCTTTGTTGGACAGGTCGGGATTCCGGGTAAACTAATAGCTTATGGCACATCAGATCGGGACTTATGCCTGGCATGTCGGAGGCTTTCCAGGCGAAGAGGTCGGAATTCTCCCTTAAGAGGGTTATGAGTTCCTCTTTTAGGCCCGTTTCGAGGTTTGCTCCTATGTTTGTTATTTTTTCAGGTGTGTTCCCGATCTGGACTTTTTCGGTTTCTCCCTCTGGTTGTGGCCGAAGATCTTCTCGGGATTGAACTCGTCCGAGTTCTATTGTGTTGACCTCTTTCCCTTTTAGGCTCAGGCTTTCGTTGTAGCAACGCCGCGCTAGTTTTTGGTCGCCTTTTAGGGTAGCGATTCCTTTTGCGGTAGGGAACTTCATACAGAGGTGTGGGGTCGAAACTATAGCTGCCAGTCTGTTTAGGGTTGGTCGCCCAATGAGGGCATTGTATGCTGAAGTGACGTCGACTATAATGTTGTCGATGCTTAATGTTTTAGATTGCTCGCCTCTTCCAAAGGTAGTGTGTAGCGAGATGTATCCTAAGGGATGGATCGGAGTATCCCCTAGTCCAAATAGGTCGGTGGGATAGGCCTTTAGTTCTTTTTCTTCAAGTCCGAGCTTGTCGAAGGCCGTTTTGAACAGGATATCTGCTGAGCTTCCCTGGTCAATCAGGGTTCGATGTAAGTTGGCGTTTGCTAGGATGATGGTGATTACCATTGGATCGTCGTGTCCGGGAATTATCCCCTGAGCATCTTCTCGGGTAAATGAGATAGTAGGTAATTCGGGCAGGGGACTGTTTTCTCGGACGTGATAAACTTCTTTGAGGTGTCTTTTTCGCGAGGATTTGGATGTTCCTCCGCCTGCAAAACCTCCATTTATCATGTGAACATGTCTTTCAGGGGTTCGCGGGGTTTGTTCGGCCCGATCTTCGTTGTCTCCCCGCCTTCTCTTCCTGGTCTCTTCTCCTTTCTCTGCTATGTATCTGTCGAGTTTTCCTTCTCTGGCTAGCTTTTCTATAACATTTTTTAGGTCGTAGCAGTCGTTAGTAGAATGACCGTAGAGCTTGTGATATTCACAGTATTCGGACCGATCTCTCCCCGCTTTCTTGTGTTTTAGCGGTCGGGGCGGTGGGATCTTTTCGGTGTGGCATACTTCTCTGTAGACGTCTACCAAGGAGACTCGGAGGGGGTGTAGTTGTGGTACTTCCGTGGCTTGTCCGAGTTGGGTTCTTCTTTCTTCTTCTGTTCCCGATCCCGATCTCGGAGTGGGTAGGTTGATTCCTTCCTAGAAGAGTCTCTTAGCTGGGAGGTTTCCTCCATGTTGATATATTTTTCTGCCCGCTCCTGTACCTCGTATAGGGAGGTCGGGTATCGTTTGGATAGGGATTGGCTAAACGGTCCCTCTTTTAGGCCGTTTGCTAGTCCCATGATGGCTGTTTCAGTGGGCAAGTGTTGTATGTCCAGGCAGGCTTTGTTGAATCGCTCCATGTATTCTCGGAGAGTTTCTTGGTTACCTTGTTTGATCCCGAGTAGACTGGGGGCATGTTTTGTCTTGTCCTTTTGAATAGAGAATCTTGTTAGGAATTTTTTGGTTAGGTCTTCGAAGCTGGTGATTGATCTTGGTGGCAGGTTGTCGAACCACTTCATGGCTGACTTGGTGAGGGTGGTGGGGAAGGCTTTGCACCGAGTCGCGTCGGAGGCGTCGACTAGGTACATTCTGCTTCTGAAGTTGCTGAGGTGGTGACTCGGATCGGTGGTGCCGTCGTAGAGGTACATGTTGGGTGGTTTGAAGTTTCGCGGTACCTTTTCCTTCATGATCTCTTGCGTGAAGGGATCATGGTTGCCTTCGGTGGTGGTGCCGCGTTCTGTCCGGTCTTTCAGGTTGGCCTCTATTTTCCGCAGTTTTTCTTCTAATTCTCTGCGCTTTCCAGTCTCCCTTCTCAGATCTTGTTCAGTTTCTTTCTGCTTCTTTATGTCCTCTTCGAGTTGTTTCAGTCGGTCTTGTTGTGCTCGGACTGCTTCTAGAATTTCCGAGCTCTTCTCTCTTTCGGAATTTTGTGGGTCCTTGTTTGGGGGTGGTGTTTTTGGGCGATTCTGTTTGTTTCCTCCTGGAGTACGGGGTGATAGAGGGCTGTCTGGTCGTTCTCCGGTGTCAATTTCGTCCTCTTGTTCAGATGTAGCGTGCTCATCGTTGAGAGGGTTGTCCGCCATGGTAGAGGGATGACTTTCCAGGTCCCCGGCAACGGCGCCAATGTTCCGAGGGTTTGCCTGAAACGTGCAGCTTGGTCGTCTGGAGAGGCCCGAGGTGGGGGTCCGGTGACCCGAGCTTGATATGCGGACTGGTTGGTGGTTGTACCTGCAATGACACTCCGATGCTTAAGTTAGCATGGGTCCAAGCAGATATGTGTAGATGTGGAATGAATGCCATACCTGGGTGCTCCAGTGTATTTATAGTAGTTTGGCCGTGATCTTCCCTGGATAAGATATTCTTATCTTATCTTATCTTTGGGAGTTTTATCTCTATCTTTGTGGAACCGCCTTTTCTAGGCCTTTTCGGCCTTTAGGTTTGGGCTGCGTTCCTTTTGGTGGGCCTTCCTTGCTCTTTTGTCCGAGGTCCGACCTGTAGGTGTGAG
The DNA here is from genome assembly GCF_003086295.3 of Arachis hypogaea. NCBI lineage: Eukaryota > Viridiplantae > Streptophyta > Magnoliopsida > Fabales > Fabaceae > Arachis > Arachis hypogaea. Next base: position 49,481,342 of record NC_092040.1, read on the forward strand.
CTTAACCACAAGGTCGGACCTCTTACGGGTTTGCCGAGTTGGAGGACCCCGGTCAGGGTATGAACAGTAGCTATCAAAAATAAGGGGGAAAAAGATAAAACAAATAAACAAGTAAAAGAAAGATATTTTTTTTTTGAAAAGTATTTACAATAACCAATAATAAGGCACACGTTTGCAATTCCCCGGCAACAGCGCCATTTTGACATTGGGATTTTGCTAGTAAAGAATTATTAAAAATATTCGCGTTGTAGATACAGCTTCTAAACTAACAGAAATTCCTTCGTGCAAACGTTTTGGTTGTCACAAGTGACAAACCTCTTTAAAAATTGTTAACCGAGTATTTAAACCTCGGGTCGTCTTCTCAAGGAATTGCAGGGAGGTATGTTCTTATTATTGGCTATGAAAAAGGTAAAATTGGGGTTTTTGGAATTTCGGCAATGGGTACAAGCATATTTAAATAACAAGTAAAATAAATTAACAGTAAAATAAACTCTTGGCAAGGTATAAAGACTGGAGGTCCTATCCTAGTTATCCTTATCAATTATGAAGAGAATTAGATTCTTCTCCCACCTTGTTAACCTCTAACTATGAAGGTAAGTCAAATGGATGAATTAATTCGAATCCTCATGTCTTAGTCTTTCCTTGGGAAAGGCTAGAGTTATTGGAATATGAATTAATGAAATGAAGAAATCCAATTTTCAATCAATAATGAGTTTGATAACTCTAGAGCTACGAATTATTTAACCAGGGCCAAAAGGAAAGGAAATTGAAGCTGCTGGAATAAAAATGCTTTTAGATGGGAAGCAATAATCATGTAAATAAAAGAAAGCAATATTAAACTGAAATACCTCAAATAACATTAATTTAAAAGAGTAATATGTAACATGGCAGAGTTCATAAATTAAATTGGGAAAATAATTAAAAATAAAGAACCTGTGATTGAGAGTCACTCGTAAAACTAAGAGAAATCCTAAATCCTAATCCTAAGAGAGAGAGGAGAGAACCTCTCTCAAAACTAGATCTAAATCATGGAAAGTGAATTATGAGTGCTTGATCTGAATGGATGCAATTCCTCTACTTTATAGCCTCTAATCTGAGTTTTCTGGGTCGAAAACTCGGTCGAAAACAGCCCAAAAATCGCTGGAGAAAAATCTGCCACGCTGGTTTTTCGTCACTGCAACGCGGCCGCATGGAGCACGCGGTAGCGTCGCCTAGCGTCAGGGCCACTATGGCATATTATATATCAAATCGAAGCCCTGAACGTTAGCTTTCCAACGCAACTAAAACCGCATCATTTGGACCTCTGTAGCTCAAGTTATGGTCGTTTTAGTGCGAGAGGGTCAGGCTGACAGCTTTGCAGTTTCTCCAACTTCTTGTATTCCTTCCACTTTTGCATGCTTCCTTTCCATCCTCCAAGCCATTCCTGCCCTATAATATCTGAAAACACTTAACACACATATCAAGACATCTAATGGTAATAAGAAAGGATTAATAATAGCAAATATAAGTCCAAAGAAACATGTTTTCAATCAAAGCACATAATTAGGAAGGCAAATGTAAAACATGCGAATAGTATGAATAAGTGGGTAAAGAGTTGATAAAATCCACTCAATTAAGCACAAGATAAACCATAAAATATGGGTTTATCAGGAGCCTCAAAACATCATATACAGATAAAGGCATTATACTAACATGCTCCTAAATCACACATGCAATCATAAATTACTACACCACCAATAGTACAACTAACTATACAAGGACCTGGGTCACTACACTTTTCAGGTAAATTTCCCATTAAAGCAGATATAGAACTTCCTAAAGGAATAGTTTCTAATTCATTAATTTTGTCTTTATGTATGCACAAATCTTTTAGAAACTTTGCATATTTAGGTACCTGTTGAATGACATCAAAAAGGGGAACAATTATCTCAACCTTTTTGAAGATTTCTACCATTTTGGGATCAGGTTCCAACTGCTTCCTGGGCTTCCTTGCAAGTTGTGGAAATGGAATGGGAGTGGTGTTTTCTGCAGTGTCTGCGCCTTTTGGTGCTTCATCCTGTGGTTGAAATTCTTCTTCTTCAGCTATGTCCTGTATGTCCTCCTCCTCTTCAACATATTCTATTTCTACTACCTCTTCAGCTGAGGCGTGTTTTGGTAGGCCTGGCTCCTCCTGATTCCTCTCCTGCAGTGTGGTTCCAGACCTTAGGGTGATGGCATAATGCTACCCTTTGGGTTGGGTAATGGTTGAGAGGGGAGTCCACCAGAGCTTGAGGACTGGTTGTTGGAGTTGTTCATTGATCCAATCTGTGAGACAAGGGCTTGCAAAGTAGAATTCAAACCATTCAAAGTAGAAGTAAGGTTGTTTTCCATGGCCTGTTGTCTCCGATCAATGGCTTGTAGTAATTCATCATTAGGAGATGAAAATGGGTAAGTAATCTGAGAGGTCTGCTGAGATGCTTGAGGCTGTCTTAAATGAGGTGCTCTGTAGGACTGATTCTAATTCTGCTGCCTGAAATTGTTATTGTTATTCCACCTCTGATTTCCATTATTATCTCTGCCTCCTCTGTTATAATTGTCCCTCCAACCCTGGTTAGAATTGTCTCTCCAACCTTGGTTAAAGTTATCCTACCATCCTTGGTTCTAGTTGCCACCTTGATTGTACCCTTGATTGGGGCGGTCATGAAAGTTATGAGTGGCTGCTACAGTGTATCTTCTGGTTGGAGTTGCGGACATTCATTGGTATAGTGACTGTAATCTACATAGATTCCGCATACTCTTTGTGGAACCAACTGTTGGCTGTGCTGTGGTGGAGAAGGCTGAACTTGCTGAGGTTGTTGTTTATTCAGTTGCATCTGCTTCAGCAAGTTAGTCATTTCACATAAGCTCTGAGCTATAGCAGTAGTCTATTTACTAGTGGATACCTCTGCAACAGCTCTTGACCGACTTTGTCTCTGCCTATGATTCCTAGTAGAGTTAGCTAAGTCGCTGAACAATTGCCATGCTTCTTCCGTAGTCTTGTACTTTTTCATAGAACCATTGCTAGCACCTTCCAGTATGGTCCTATCTTGAGATTTCAAACCTTGTGTAAAGTAATCGAGCAACACTATCTTGTCAATCATATGATGGGGGCATGCGTCTCGAAGATTATTAAAGCATTCCAAGTATTCATAGAGGGTCTTAGATTCATCCTGAACGACCATAGACATGTCCTTCCTCAGCTTATCGGCAACTTCAGCTGGAAAGAATTTATCCAGAAACTCTCTCCTAAGTGTATCCCAGTTGGAAACAGTTGTTACGGGTTGAGTGTAGTACCACTCTCTTGCCTTTCCCTCCAGAGAAAACGGGAAGGCTTTCAACAGAATGGAGATTTCATCAGTGCCATCACGCTTAACAGTAGAACAAGCAGTCTGGAAATCCCTAAGATGCTTGATAGGCTCTTGAGCAGGTAAGCCATGAATCTTGGGCATCAAGTTGAGTAGTGAAGACTTTATTTCAAAATCTACAGCTACTGCTGGGTGGTGTGCCTGGAATGGTTGGAGCGTAAAATTAGGGGCTCCTTCCTCCTGGATAGTGACTCTTCTGGGTGCTGCCATGTCACCTGCACGTAAATGAACTGGATCAGTAGAGAGGGAGCTTGTTTCTTCCTTAGATGACGGTTCAGGTTCGTCCTCAAAGAGGAGTCGCCGATGCCTAGCTTACCTTATACGTAAAAGAGTTCTTTCAATTTCAGGGTCAAATACTGGCAAGCTTGGATCAGGAAGTGAACGCGTCATTTAACGAAAGAAACGTACAGCTCATAGTGACAAAAATAAAATAAAATGTAAATAAGTAAATTCTAATTAATAACTCTAGCACTCTATTGCAACTCCCCGGCAACGGCGCCAAAAATTGATGCGGGCAGAAATTGGCGAATTAAAAATTATTAAAATATATACGTTGCAAGTATAGTTCTTAACTCGCCAGAAATCCACTTTATCAATTTAGAAAGGTGTCACAGAAATTTGAAATTAAAATACTGGGAGTATGAATCCCAGGTCGTCTCCCAACGAGTTAGAGAAAAGTGTGCTATTTTATTAATCAGATGTTTTCAAAAAGGTTTGAGTTGAGTAAACAGGAAATAAAATTGGAGAATTTGAATAATGTAAATAAAAGCCTTAACTGGGAGTTGATTAGTTGGAAGTCCCAGTATTGTTGAATTACTCTCTAGATTAATTGATAATTAAAGGTTATCCTGTTTAGTTATCTCTTACTAGGTAAGAGAAAGTCAAACAAATCGGAATGCTACGTCCGTTCACAAGTTGCAACCCACTTAATTAAATGGGATTGGTGTTAGTGACCATAGGGCAATCCAACAATAAACCCAATTACAATCTTTCTTTTAAGCCTTCCAACTCAAGGGTTCCTTTCAATCAACTCCCCATCAAGTTAGGGAACTACTCGCTCATTGTGAATGTAAAATTCATAACATATGAAAGGGAATTGAAGAAAGACATTGTAAATAAAAATCAAAATAATCAATTAAAAATAAAAGTAATCGTTGTATTCCAATGGTAAAATTAAACAAAGCAAAGGACATGGAAGAGTAAAGCCAAGTAAAGAAAACGAACTAGAATGACGAAGTCTTGATGAGGTAATAACTCTTCTCAGTATCCCAATGCAAAAAGTAGTAGAAAAATAAAATCCTAAGAACTATGAATGTCTAGAGAGAAAAACCTAGAGAAGGAATAAAAACTAGATCTAAAACTAAAAGCTGTCTAGCATGAATTGTTGTTCTGGTTTCTGCATGTTCTCTGGCTCTAGTCTGCTATTCTGGGCCAAAAACTGGGTCAAAATAGGGTCCAAAATGGCCCCCAGCGAATTCTGAAGATTATGCAGATCGCGCACGTCACGCAATCGCGTCATCCATACAGACGCGTCATTCGCGTTTTTCCTACCACGCGTTTGCGTCGTCCACGCTTTCGCGTCACTTGTGCTTTTCCAATCCGCACGGTCGCGTGAGCCATGCGGCCGCGTCACTGCGATTTCTCCTCTTTCACGCGAACGCGTGAGCCATGCGGTCGCGTCACTTCTCGCTGGTTATCTCCTCAATTTCTCGTGTTCCTTCCATTTTTGCTAGCTTCCTTTCCAATATCCAACTCATTCATGCCCTATAAAGCCTGAAACACTTAACACACAGATTACGACATCGAATGGAATAAAGGAGAATTAAAATGCATAATTAAAAGTCTCTAGGAAGCAGTTTTCAATCATGTAATAATTTCAGGAAGGAAATATAAATGCATGCTAAATTAATGAATAAGTGGGTACGGATCATGATAAAACCACACAATTAAACACAATATAAACCATAAAGTAGTGGTTTATCAGAGAGACAGAGCTAGTATATGGTTGAACTCACAATCTAGAGACAGCCTGAACTCTTGGGAGAAGCTAGTCAATGCCTTCTTAGCTAAATTCTTTCCACCTCAAAAGATGAGTAAGCTTAGAGTGGAAGTTTAAACCTTCAAATATAAGGAAGGTGAATCCCTCTATGAAGCTTGGAAAAGATACAAGCAATTAATCAGAAGGTGTCCCTCTGACATGCTTTCAGAATGGAGCATTATAGGTATCTTCTATGATGGTCTGTCTGAGTTATCCAAGATGTCATTGGACCATTCTGCAGGTGGATCTATTTATCTAAAGAAAACGCCTGCAGAAGCTCAAGAACTGATTAAAATGGTTGCAAATAACCAGTTCATGCATACTTCTGAAAGAAATCCTGTGAACAATGGGACAACCTAGAAGAAAGGAGTTCTTGAGATTGATACTCTGAATGCAATATTGGCTCAGAACAAATTATTGACTTAGTAAGTCAATATAATTTCTCAGAATCTGACTAGATTGCAAGCTGCATCTGGCAATGCTAAAGAAGCCTCCTTTGAAGGAGAAGCTTATGACCCTGAGAATCATGCAATGGAAGAGGTGAATTACATGGGAGAACCCTATGGAAACACCTATAATTCTTCATGGAGAAATTACCCAAATTTCTCATGGAAAAATCAACAGAAGCCTCAACAAGGCTTCAATAACAATAATGGTGGGAGAAACAGGTTTGGCAATAGCAAACCTTTCCCATCATCTTCTCAGCAACAGACAAAGAACTTTGAGCAGAATCGTTCTGGCTTAGCAACCATAGTCTCTGATCTATCTAAGACCACACTAAGTTTCATGGATGAAACAAGATCCTCCATTAGAAATTTGGAGGCACAAGTGGGCCAGCTGAGTAAAAAGGTTACTAAAACTCCTCCTAGCACTCTCCCAAGCAATACAGAAGAAAATCCCAAGAGAGAGTGCAAGGCCATAACCATGACCAACATGGCCGAACCTGGAGAGAGTGAGGAGGACGTGATTCCCAGTGAGAAAAACCTCATGGGATGTCCTCTAAACGAAAAGGAGTTCCCCTTTGAGGAACCAAGGGAATCTGAGGCTCATATAGAGACCATAGAGATTCCATTGAACCTACTTCTGCCATTCATGAGCTCTGAAAAATATTCTTCTTCTGAAGACGATGAAGTTACTACTGAAGAGCAAGTTGCTCAGTATCTAGGAGAAATCATGAAGCTGAATGCCAAATTATTTGAAAATGAGAATTGGGAGAATGAATCTCCATTGCTTATTAAAGAACTAAATGCCTTGGCTCAGCTAAAGATACCTCAAAAGAAACCGGACCTTGAAAGGTTCTTAATACCTTGCACCATTGGCACCATGATCTTTGAGAAGGCTCTGTGTGACCTGGGATCAAGTGTAAACCTCATGCCACTCTCTTTAATGGAGAAACTAGGGATCTTTGAGGTACAAGCTGCAAGAATCTCACTGGAGATGGCAGACAATTCAAGGAAACAGGCTTATGGACCTGTAGAGGATGTCTTAGTGAAGGTTAAGGCTTTTACATCCCTGCTGACTTTATAATCCTGGACACTGGGAAAAATAAGGATGAATCCATCATCCTTGGCAGACCCTTCCTAGCCACAGCAAAAGCTGTGATTGATGTTGATAGAGGAGAGTTGGTCCTTCAAGTGAATGAAGACTACCTTGTGTTTAAGGCTCAAGGATCTCCTTCTGTACACATAGAGAAGAAGCATGAAAAGTTTCTCTCAATACAGAGTCAAACAGAACCCCCACATTCAAACTCTAAGTTTGGTGTTGGGAGGCCCCAACCATGCTTTGAACATCTGTGAAGCTCCATGAGAGCTCACTGTCAAGCTATTGACATTAAAGAAGCGCTTATTGGGAGGCAGCCCAATTTTTATTTATCTATGTCAAATTTCCATTGTTATTTTATGTTTTCTTTAGGTTGATGATCATGTGGAGTCACAAAAATAACTACAAAAATCAAAGCAAAACTCAAAAACAGCATTAAAAATAGCACACCCTGGAGGAGGAGCTTACTGGAAAGGGTAGCAAAATGGGCGTTAAACGCTCAGTCTGGCACCATTCTAGACATTTAACACCAGAAAAGGGCACCAGACTAGTGTTTAACGCCAGAAAAGGGCACCAAGCTGGCGTTCAACGCCAGAAAGGGAAGAAAAGCTGGCGTTAAACGCTAGAAATGGGCAGCAACCTGGCGTTTAACGCCAGGATTAGCACTAGGTGGGCGTTTACATGCCAAAATGGTGTATGGATGACAATCCTTGACACATTAGGATCTATGGACCCCACACGATCCCCACCTACCTCAACTCACTCTCTTTCTTCTTCACACCTCCCCATACCACCCTTCCCCAAATACCCCTCACCAATCACCTCCATCTCTCTTCCCCAACACCCCTTCACCACTTACATCCACCCAATCTTCCCCAAAAACCCCACCTTTCAAATTCAACAACTTTCTCTCCCAAACCCTACCCATCTCTCTACCTCTATATAAATCCCTAATCCCTCCTTCATTTTCACACATCTTAAACACTTCTTTCCCCCCTTGGCCGAACCACTCACACCACTCCATCTCCTCTATTTTCTTCTTCTTCTCCTCCCTTCTTTCTTCTTTTGCTCGAGGACAACCAAATATTTTAAGTTTGGTGTGGAAAAAGTGTGTGCTTTTTGTTTTTCCATAACCATTTATGGCACCTAAGGTCGGAGAAGCCTCTAGAAAGAGGAAAGGAAAGGCAAAAGCTTCCACCTCCGAGTCATGGAAGATGGATAAATTCATCTCAAAGGTCCATTAAGACCACTTCTATGAAGTTGTGGCCAAGAAGAAAGTGATCCCTGAGGTTCCTTTCATGCTCAAGAAGAATGAGTATCTGGAGATCCGACATGAGATCCGAAGAAGAGGTTGGGAAGTTCTCTCCAATCCCATTCAACAAGTCAGAATCTTAATGTTTTAAGAGTTCAATGCTAATGCATGGATCACCAAGAACCATGATCAAAGTGTGAACCCGAACCCAAAGAATTGGCTCACAATGGTTCGGGGGAAATACTTAGATTTCAGTCCAAAAAATGTAAGGTTGGCATTCAACTTGCCTATGGTGCAAAGAGATGCACGCCCCTACACTAGAAGGGTCAACTTTGATCAAAGGTTGGACCAAATTCTCATGGATATATGTGTAGAAGGAGCTCAGTGGAAAAGAGACTCCAAAGGCAAGCCAGTTCAATTGAGAAGGCATAACCTTAAGCCCGTGGCTAGAGGATGGCTAAAGTTCATCCAACGCTCCATCATTCCTACTAGCAACCGATCTAAAGTGACTGTAGATCGGGCTATCATGATCCATAGCATCATGATTGGAGAGGAAGTGGAAGTTCATGAGATTATACCTCTAGAACTATACAAGGTTGTTGACAAACCTTCCACTTTAGCAAGGTTAGCCTTCCCTCATCTCATCTGTCACCTATGCAATTCAGCTGGAATTGTCATAGAGGAAGACATCCTCATTGAAGAGGACAAGCCCATCACTAAAAAGGGGATGGAGCAAATAAGAGAGCCCACTCATGGACCTCAACAAGAGCATGAGGAAGTCCCTCATCAAGAAATCCCTGAGATGCCTCAAGGGATGCAATTTCCTCCACACAACTATTGGGAGCAACTCAACACCTCTTTGGGAGATTTGAGTTCCAATATGGAGCAACTAAGGATGGAGCACCAAGAGCACTCCATTATTCTCCATTAAATTAGAGAGGATCAAATAGCCATAAGGGAAGAGCAACAAAGGTAAGGAAGAGACATAGAGGAGCTCAGACGTTCCATTGGATCTTCAAGAGGAAGAACTAGCCGCCATCACTAAGGTGGACCCGTTCTTTGATTTTCTTGTTCTTATCTTTCTATTTTCCGATTTTTATGCTTTATGTGTTCTCCATGTTTGTGTCTTCATTACATGATCATTAGTGTCTAGTATCTATGCCTTAAAGCTATGAATAATTCCATGAATCCTTCACCCCTCTTAAAAGAAAAATATGCCTAATTACAAAAGAACAAGAAGTACTTGGATTTCAAATTTTATCTTGAAATTAGTTTAATTATTTTGATGTGGTGGCAATACTTTTTATTTTCTGAATGAATGCTTGAACAATGCATATTTTTTATAGTGAAGTTTATGAATGTTAAAATTGTTGTCTCTTGAAAGAATGATGAACAAAGAGAAATATTATTGATAATCTGAAAAATCATGAAATTGATTCTTGAAGCAAGAAAAAGAAGTGGAGAAAAAAAAAGAGAGAAAGAAAGAAAAAGAAAAAGCAACCAGAAAAAGCCAATAGCCCTTTAAACCAAAAGGCAAGGGTAAAGAGGATCCAAGGCTTTGAGCATTAATGGATAGGAGGGCCCAAAGGAATAAAATCCTGGCCTAAGCGGCTAAACCAAGCTGTCCCTAACCATGTGCTTGTGGCATGAAGGTCCAAGTAAAAAACTTGAGACTGAGTGGTTAAAGTCGTGGTCCAAAGCAGAAAGAGTGTGCTTAAGAACTCTGGACACCTCTAACTGGGGACTTTAGCAAAGCTGAGTCACAATCTGAAAAGGTTCACCCAGTTATGTGTGTGGCATTTATGTATCCGGTTGTAATACTGGAAACAAAGTGCTTAGAGTCACAGCCATGACTCATAAAGTAGCTGTGTTCAAGAATCAACATACTGAAATAGGAGAATCAATAACACTATCTAAATTTCTTAGTTCCTATAGATGCCAATCATTCTGAATTTCAAAGGATAACGTGAGATGCCAAAACTGTTCAGAAGCAAAGAGCTACTAGCCCTGCTCATCTAATTGGGACTAAGTTTCATTGATATTGTGGAATTCATTGTATATTCTCTTCTTTTTATTCTATTTTGTTTTCAGTTGCTTGGGAACAAGCAACAATTTAAGTTTGGTGTTGTGATGAGTGGATAATTTATACGCTTTTTCGCATTGTTTTTAGGAAGTTTTTTGTTTGATTTAGTTAGTTTTAAGTATATTTTTATTATTTTTTATGCAAAATTCACATTTCTGGACTTTACTATGAGTTTGTGTGTTTTTCTGTGATTTCAGGTATTTTCTAGCTAAAATTGAGGGACCTGAGCAAAAATCTGATTCAGAGGTTGAAAAAGGACTGCAGATGTTGTTGGATTCTGATCTCCTTGCACTCAAAATGGATTTTCTGGAGCAACAGAAGCCCAATTGGTGTGCTCTCAATTTTTTTGGAAATTAGACATCTTGGGCTTTCCAACAATGTATAATAGTTCATACTTTGTCCGAAACTTGATGGCCCAAACTGGCGTTTCAAGTCAGCATAAAAATTCTGGCGTAAAACGCCCAAACTGGCATAAAAGCTAGAGTTAAATGCCCAAACTGGCACCAGAGCTGGCGTTTAACTCCAAGAGGAGCCTATGCACGTGAAAGCCTCAATGCTCAGCCCAAACACACACCAAGTGGGCCTCGGAAGTGGATTTCTGCATCATTTACTTATTTCTGTAAACCCAAGGTTACTAGTTCTCTATAAATAGGACCTTTTACTATTGTATTTTCATCTTTGGATCATATTTTGATCTTTTGATCACTTTTGGGAGGCTGGCCATTCGGCTATGCCTAGACCTTGTTCTTATGTATTTTCAACGGTGGAGTTTCTACACACCATAGATTAAGGTGTGGAGCTCTGCTGTTCCTCATGAATCAATGCAATTACTACTGTTTTCTATTCAATTCAAGTTTATTCTTGTTCTAATATATTCACTCGTACTTCAACCTGGTGGATGTGATGATCCGTGACACTCATAATCATCCTCCCCTATGAATGCGTTCCTGACAACCACCTCCGTTCTATCTACGAGAGCTCGAGTGTGTATCTCTTGGCCTCCTTGTTAACGACGCATGGTTGCTGATGCGTGAGCATCTTATCTATCTTTTCCTAGTGAATTTGCATCTAAATTGTTGAGTTTAATTGAGAATTAATTATATTTTAGCCACTATGGATGCTATTTTGAGTTTTGTGCAATTTTATTTATTTTAGGTAGCATTCGGATGGATTTGATGAAGTTTCTGTAGAGAAAAAGAAGACACCAAAGAGATGACCAGCGAAGACCGACGCGGACGCATGGCTCACACGACCGTGCGGAATGGAGAAATCACAATGACGCGATCGCATGCCTGACGCGAACGCGTGGACTGGAATCTGCACAAATGACGCGAACGCATGGGTGACGCGGACGCGTCACATGCGCGATCTGCAAAAATACAAATGACGCTGGTTACGAATTTTGGGCTATTTTGACCCACTTTCCAGCCCAGAAAACACAGATTAGAAGCTGCAGAATGGACAAATCAAGTGGTCCCCAACCATCAACTGAAGATCTATTAATTAATTCGAATTTAAATTCAAATCTTATCTTTTAGGAAAGGATATTATTTTTAATTTTTGATTTTTAACCTATGAGGATTAGTAATAAATAGAAAATCTGTACATTTAGGCAGGTATCACATTGTTACCAAAACCCTTATTATTTTTCTGCTCTGAACCATGAGCAACTAATCCTCCATTGTTAAGGTTAGGAGCTCTGTCTATTTGTAATGGATTAATTCGTTTGATCTTTCTAATTTATTCCATGCGTTGATTTATATTTCAATAATTGTTTTCGCTCTTTATTTCATGAATATGGGTGGAACGGAAGTATGACCCATGTTCTAATTGAGTTCTTGTAAAACTTGGAAAAGCTCTTTACTTGAACAACAGCTTGGAAACATTTTATCCTAAATTTTAATTATTTGGATTTAATGGGATACGTGACATATAATCCCCTTATTTTTGGGTAATTAGAATTTTTGTGGCATATAAACTGAAAATTGATTTTTACCCTCTAATTGGAAGTAACTGACTAAGGAATTGGTAGTTAATAAATTTTAGAGGAGACTAGGAAGGTCTAAGGAATTAGGGCCTAGTCACATATAGTTTGCCATGAAATTATATCTTGCATGATTAAATTAGTTAGTAATAAAAATTAATCCGGAAAAATAGATAACTCTGAAATCTTAACTATCTTCTCATTATATTATTCCCAACTTATTTATTTATCTGTGTTTAATGCTCTTTGAATACCAAAACACTCTTTTCCGCTTGCCTAACTAATCCTATCAAATACTATTGTTGCTTAATCCATCAATCCTCGTGGGATCGATCCTTACTCACGTAAGGTATTACTTGGTACGACCCGGTATACTTGCCGGTTAGTAAGTGTGGGTTATAAATTCCGCATCAAGTTTTTGGCGCCGTTGCCGGGGATTGACTGTGATTAACAACTATTAGTTGTTTGATTGTTTAGATTAGGCATTTTAATTCCAATTTTATTTAAATATTATTTTATTATTTTTTTGAAAAAAAAAGAAAATAATTTTTTTATTATTATTAATTTTTATTTTACATTTTTTTAGTTATTTTTCTTTTTTTTCTTTACGTTAATTTTTCCCTTTTCGTATATTCCCCTCCCCCTTTACGCCGTACGTGTATTCTTCTTTTTTTATTTTTTATTTATTTTATTTTCAAAAAAAATAATAAAAAATAAATAAATAAATAAATAAAATAAAAATATTTAATATTAATATTTTTCTTAATTTCTGAAATTAAATTTGGTGTTGATGACATGTCATCATATACCTATTTTTCTATGCTTTTTCATACAAGAAATTGATGATTTGTGCTTAAATATTGAATGCTTTTGTACTTAAATGATATATTTTTTTGATATTTTAATTTTATAAATCTTGTAGAAAATAAGAAGAAAAAGAAGCAAAGAAGCACAAAAAAAGGAGAAAAAAAAGAGCTTTGGGACACACTTTGAAGTTGGAGCACACTTTGGAGCCTTAGGCCACGCTTTTAAAAGCGTGGCCCATGACCAAATTAAAGGAGAATAGGCAATCAGCACACACCGCCCTGCTCTTGCCAAGGGCAGAGCAATATTGTGATGCAAAGTGAGGTTGGAAGCAAGAATTTTCGCTAAGGTAAAAACCGGGCGCTCACAGCATGACCATGCCTATTTCAAAGGGCTATAACTTGAGCTACAGACGTCCGATTGATGTGCTTTCAGTTGCGTTGGAAAGCTGACATTCAGAGCTTTCCAACGATATATAGCAATCCATATTTGGCGTACAATTGAGGCATGAGTTAAAGGCGTCTTTAAGGGCCAAAAATAAGCAAAAATAAACCAAAGTGCTTCCACCAAGGTTCGAAGCTGGAGCCTCACTCCAAAGCAAAGTAGCGCTCATTATTCTGCTCTGCCCTCTTGGAGAGCAGGGCAATGTCGTGCTCTTCTTGAAGAAAATCCAAGAAAAATCAACTCCAAGTGCCACCCATGGGTTTCGAACCAAGCACCTAAGGGGAAGTGGGGAGCGCTACACACAAGGGAGCTTGCGCGCATCACTTTGACACGGCTCAGGGAAGCATGGCACGCACCATGCCACCACTGCCCTGCTCTCCACAAGGGCAGGGCAGCATCTTGATGCTTCCAAGCCTTGGCACGCAAATTGGATACCCACACAAAGTTTCCCTGCTCTGCCCTCCACAAGAGCAGGGCAGCCTCCTGGGAGCAACATATGGGCCAAAATCAACCAAAATTCAATTTAATTCAATTCCTCACCAAATTGAATCAAGGCCAACCAAACCCATTTCTCCTCAAATCCAAAGCAAGTAAAGCCCACATCATCACTCAAAGGCACATGGATCAATTAAATTAGGATTTTCATTTTTGTAATTTGTTTTTAATTTCAATTTCATTTTATTTTGTAGAAAGCCTATATAAAGGCATCACTCTCATTTCAGAAAAGGGGGAGAGGCTCCATTAGAAGGAGGCAAGCTCCACTAGGGAGCATTAGGATTTGAGAGTTTTCTCCTTTAGTTTTTTTTACTGTCTTAAATCTGGGATTGAGAGTGAAGGAATTCTGTTTCCCTCTTGGTCTAAGATTTCTCTTGTTATTCTTCTGCAAAATTTCAGTGAATTAAGGATTTGAACCAAAACTCTCTTTACTGCTTTCATCTTCTTTCCTTCTGCAATTGTTCTTGGTTGGATCAAGGAAGGAATTGAGATCTAGATTTGTTTTCTAGTCTCATTGATTCCCTGAGATCCTCACTTGTCTTTTTAGATTTCATATTTGAATTGAGCTTTCTTGCTGATTTACTTCTCTACTGTTATTTCATCTGCATTTTTACCTTTCTGTTCCTATTGCTTCCAATTTACTTTTAAGCAATTTAATCTCCCTGCAATTGTTCTACACTTTGCTTTACTGCTCTCTTTAATTTCCAGCACCCAACCCCCCTTTACTTTTCATGCAATTTACTTTTCTTGCAATTTAAGTTTTAGCTATTTTACTTTCTGCAACTTTAAATTTCCTGTCATTTATAATTTTGTTGGCTACATTTCATCCAATATCCCTTCAATGTTAGCTTGACTAAACTAATCACCCAATAAAGTTGCTTGATCCATCAATCCCTGTGGGATCGACCTCACTCTTGTGAGTTATTACTACTTGATGCGACCCGGTATACTTGCCGGTTGGATATGTGTGTTGGAAATTCATTTTCCACAAAAACACCATCAAGTTTTTGGCGCCGTTGCCGGGGATTGAAATAGATTGACAATGATTAAGTGAAGTGGAGGTCTAGATCAAGCACTTTTTCTTTTCTGTTTCTTTAATTTTTGACTAACACACTAACTGTTTGAATTTTTGCTTAAACTAACTAAAACTTCTTTCTAGCAATAGATTGAAGTTTCACTGGTTTTCTGGATCTGTGTGTTTATTGTTGTGTGTTTGTATGTCAGGTACAGGAAGATCTTCCCCTATCCTCTCTAAAATTGACCAAAGAACTCTTCGAAGATTAAGAAGAGCTGAAAGAGGGAAGAACATTGTTGGAGAGGAAGACTCTGAGGAGGAATTCCAAGAGATGGAAGGAGATCCATCAAATCCCAATCAACCAGAAGGAGGAGCCAACAATAACCCACAACAAAGAAGAGTACTGGCTTCCTACACATTCGCAAATGCTAGACACTGTGGGAGTAGCATTCTTACTCCTAATGTCAATGCAAACAACTTTGAACTAAAGCCACAACTCATCACTCTGGTCCAAAACAACTGTTCTTTTGGAGGAGGACCATTGGAAGACCCCAACCAACATCTATCCACCTTCTTGAGGATCTGTGACACAGTTAAGAGCAATGGAGTGCACCCTGACATATACAAGCTGCTGTTGTTCCCATTCTCTCTCAGGGACAAAGCCACTCAATGGCTATAAACATTTCCAAAGGAGAGCATCAACACTTGGGATGATTTGGTGAGCAAGTTTCTTGCCAAATTTTATCCCCCTCAAAGGATCATAAGATTGAAGACTGAGGTGCAGACATTCACTCAAATGGAGGCTGAAAATTTATATGAAGCATGGGAAAGATATAAGGCGCTGCTGAGGAAATGTCCACCAGAGATGTTCACTGAGTGGGACAAGTTACAGAACTTCTATGAAGGACTTACTCTGAAGGCTCAAGAGGCACTTGATCACTCAGCTGGAGGATCATTGCAATTGATGAAAACTACAGAGGAAGCTCAAAATCTCATTGATATGGTGGCTAACAACCAATATTTCTTTGCTCACCAAAGGCAACGCCAACCATCACAAAGGAGAGGAGTAATGGAGTTGGAAGGAGTGGATTCAATCCTAGCTCAGAACAAAATGATGCAGCAGCAAATTCAACAACAGTTTGAGCAGATGGCCAAGAGAATTGACAGCCTTCAAGTTGCATCAGTGAGTGCCACAAGCCAACCATCAACTACTTGAGGGCAAAATGAAGAAATTCAAGAGGAGCAACAGCAAGAGCAAGTCCAATACATGCACAACCAAAATCCTGGAACAAATGAAGTCTATGGTGATACTTACAATCCTTCTTGGAAAAACTATCCCAACCTCAGATAGGGAGACAACCACAATCAAACTCAGCAGCCATGGCAAAGGAACTCAAATCAAAACAATTGGAAAAACACAAATCAAAACAACCAGCCAAACACTAACCAAAATACATACAGAAAACCACAAAACACTTATCCCAACTCTAACCATTATCCACCCAATAACTACCCAACTAACCAAAACACCTATCATCATCCATCAACACTCCAAAACCAACCAATCTCACAAGACTCTCAGAGGATTACTAATCTAGAGATGCTCATGGAGAAGATGATGAAGATCCAAGAATTGATAACAAAGAACCAAGAAGCCTCCATGAAGAACCTAGAAAGGCAGATTGGACAAATCTCCAAGCAGATTTCTGTTGAAAAACCATCAAGCTCACTACCAAGTGACACCATTCCTAATCCAAAAGATGAGTGCAAGGCAATACAATTAAGGAGTGGAAAAATCCTGCTGAAAGATGAAGAAGCCACCAAGAAGCCCAAGGAAAGTGACAAGAAACAAGTTGAAAAAGAGGCAGCCAATGATGAAGATGCAACAGCAAGCAATCACCCTCAGAATCAACCTCAAGAAAAAGAAGATAGACCACAAAATCTGAAGAAGGGAAAGCAGATCATGGAAGAACCAAATCCAAGACAAAATCAAGTGGAGAGAAACTTGACACCTCCACTGCCTTATCCCCAAAGATTCCACAAAGAGGTTAAGGACCAACACTTTTCTAAATTCCTTGAGATTTTCAAGAAGCTAGAGATCAACATACCCTTGGCTGACGTATTGGAAAAAATGCCTCTGTATGCCAAGTTCTTAAAAGAGCTTATTAATAAGAAAAGGAGTTGGATTGAAAAAGAGACTGTGCTGCTCACTGAAGAATGCAGTGCATTAATCAGAAAAGGGCTCCCTCCCAAGCTTGAAGATC
The DNA here is from genome assembly GCF_003086295.3 of Arachis hypogaea. Taxonomy (NCBI): domain Eukaryota; kingdom Viridiplantae; phylum Streptophyta; class Magnoliopsida; order Fabales; family Fabaceae; genus Arachis; species Arachis hypogaea. Next base: position 49,498,643 of record NC_092040.1, read on the forward strand.
CTGGAGGTTTCTTCCTACCTTGCACTATTGGAAGCATATGTATCAACAAGGGGATGTGTGACTTAGGAGCAAGTATAAATCTAATGCCATATTCTTTAGTGAAAAAGCTTAGCATAGGAGAGGTGAAACCAATACAGATGTCCTTGGAATTGGTGGACCAATCAGTGGTATATCCTAAAGGGTTGATTGAAAACCTTTTAGTTAAGGTTGACAAGTTCATCTTTCCTGTAGACTTTGTGATCCTAGATTCAGCAGAGAATGAGAAAGACTCCATAATACTTGGTCGACCATTTTTGGCCACTGCTAGAGCCATTGTAGATATAGAGCAGGGAGAGCTAACTCTCAGGATGCATGAAGAAAGCATCACCCTGAAAGTATTTCCAGAATCACAGAGTAATGAAGGAACAAGTAAGACAAGTAGTGACTCTCTTCCAAAGCAAGCAACCAACAATACACTAGAACAGAAAAATGAGCAGGTGCAAGAAGGAAAAGGAATTCAAAAAGAAGCCGGGATGATTAACAAACAGGAAGGTATCACAACTCAAGTCACTGTCAATGGAGAAAGATCAACAAGAAAGAAAAAGATGAAGAACAAGAAGAAGGCTTACAAAGGGTGGAAAAATAAGAAAATCCCAACTGAAGGATTTTCCAAAGGTGACAAGGTGCAACTAGTATATCAACAACTGGGAACAGAAGATCATTACACTGTCAACCAAGTACTCTCTCTTGAGCACATTGAAATTGAGCATCAAGGCACACAGAGAAAGCTTACAGTGAGAGGGGACAAATTGAGACACCACCAGCATCACCCGCCCTAAAGGGAGTTCAATGTCAAGCTAGTGACAATAAAAGAGCGCTTCTTGGGAGGCAACCCAACCTGAGGTAGTTTTCTTTTCATAGCTTTTTCAATAAAAATATTGAATAATTGGTATGCATTGCAAGGAGCTAAGTTTGGTGTTGCACACCAAAACAATTTAAGGGAGAATGGAGGAATCTAAGTTTGGTGTTCCACCAAAATCTCATTTAAACGAACATTCTCACTTCCTGCACAATGCTAGCTCCAAGTACTCAGACAAATTATTCAATTATTTAACTTCTTTTTAGCTTTAATTCCATAACCTTTAGCAAGGACACAAGGTTTCACATATGGTTGATTTGTTGCATCAGAGGCTGTGGCAAATAATTAAGTTTGGTGTTCACACACCAAAATAAATCCAAGAGCCACACTCAATTTATGCATACTAACCATGCACTTAAGGGCTTGAGAAGCAAGCAACTTTGAGAACTATGCAGGATATTAGTCAACAATTGAGGATATGGTGCATCTTAACTCAAAGAGAACACAACAGAAGGAAGAATCAAAAGGCTACAACTTCAAAGGTTGTATCTAAACTTAATCCTTGTTGCTGTGAAGTGTTTTGAATCTGGAAACCATTGTATGTCCTGTTAAAGTGTTTATCTAGTTGCAAGTGAAATTGTTTGTTAAGAATGCTTATTTGCATAAGTGCTTGTCATCCATAACCGAGCTGAATTTTGTTTTGTTACCCATACGCTTGAATAAAAGAGAATTGTTTGAATTGGAAAGTAAATATCCAATGTTGCATAAGTTAAGAATGGAAGTTAATGGTGGTGTATGTGTTTGATTAAATGTATAACTCATGAAATAATTGCTGCATAGTATCATTTTCATTGAAGTGTGAGCTAGCTTGCTGTTATAAAGGTTCTTATCAGTAAAGAAAAACCCTTGAGAACAAAAGAAAATAAATCAGAAAGAAAAGGAAGAAGAAAAAGCCAATATGGCAAGAAAAACAAAGAATAAAGGTTGGGCACCAATAGCTTGGACCCTAGGACATATGCCTGTGGTGTTCTTGTACTAGGATATGCTTGGATAAGTAAATTCTGAGGGGTATTTTAAAACCCGGTCACTTAGATCAACTGATTTGGGATGGCCAATTGAAAGTCCACAATAAAGAGCAACTTAGATACAGAACATTTAGTTATCCAAAGAGATGTTGGGCATCAATGATCCTAGGAAGAAATAGTAAGCCATGTGTCTGTGGTGGAAAGATGTTGAGTAAAAATAAAGCCAAAGGCTACTACTGCAACATTAGACACCAAGCCTCCAAAAGAATAATAAGCTGGTTAAGCAACATGAGAAAAGAAAAGTTAGCAAGGGAGCAAAGAGCGAATAAACCTTATAACAGCAAGTTTAGTAAACCTTTGAGGAAAGATGTATATTATGTAACAGCAACAATAATTGAGTTATCATTGTCTGCATAAAAACTCCATAAACCAAGTTCTGCTATATGCCTAATAAGGATATGTTTTCTCTTCTTGTTCATTTCATTTTCTCTTAGTTTTGATGCTTGCTTGGGGACAAGCAAGATTTAAGTTTGGTGTTGTGATGACAAGTCATCATATACCCATTTTTCAAGCTAATTTCACTTGTTTTATTAGTCTTTATGAACTTTCTTGTATCTCAAGTAAGTGATTTGGAATGAAAATGCATAACTTCTTTGAATCAAGCAACCACCAGTAAATTGATGCTAAAACATGAGGTTTGAGCAAGAATTAATTGATTTTTATTGAATTATAAACCTTGTGAATTTAGTGATACTTTGATTGGTTGTTTTGATTATTTGAAGGTGAAGAAAAAGAAGAAAAGAGGAAGCGTGGCTTAAGAAAGCGTGACTCAAGAGATAAGAAGTGTGGCGCATGGAAGGGAGGAAGCAAACATTGCCCTTCACAAGGGCACACTGCCCTCCAGGAGGGCAACATAATGAAACAAGCTTTGAGAAGCAACACTGCCCTGCCCACAACAAGGGCGGAGCACAAATTGATGCCAAGGATCAAGGAGAGCAAAAACTCTGCCCTGCCCTCCTCAAGAGCAATATCGGGCTCATCAAAGAAATAAATTCAAGGAAAAATCTTACCAATGCTTGCCACAAGGATCGAACTCGGCACCATGAGGAAGCAAGGAACTAGGCCTTACTTTGGTGCCAAGAAAACCAAGGAAAAGAAGTAGCGTGTGCATCCACCGAGTTTCGAACGCGGAGCTTCACTTTTTGAAACATTCCCTGCCCTCCGCAAGGGCAGGGCAGCATTGTGTGATGCACGGCCAGTGCACAAGAGTTGGCGCACCAAGGGAGTCTCGGCAGCAACAGCACGCACGGCAGCAGAATCTGGCGCACCAAAAACCTCTGCCCTGCCCTCCACAAGGGCAGGGCAGCATCCTGCAGCACCACACGCACCAACACGCACGCACGAGGGCCACACGCACCATTTTCTGCCCTGCCCTCCACAAGGGCAGGGCAGCCTCCTGGAAGCAATTTTTCTTGGGCTGAAAATTGGATTAAAAATCCAATTTAATTCATTTCTTCACCAAATCAAAAGCCCATCCAAATCCCAATATCCAAGAATAGAAAGTGTATAAATAGGAGATAGTTTGATGTAATTAGGACCTTTCTTTTGAGCTTTGAACCTTTTATTTTATTTTTCACTTTTGAGCCTGCTCTGGGAGACTTTACTGAGAGTGAGGCACGGAGATTTCAGAGAATTGGGGAGGAGAATTGATCTCTCTTCTTCCTCGTTCTTGCTTGAGCATTTTTACTTTTCTTGTTTGAGTCTTGGGTGTGAAGAATTGAGGAATTTCTGTCTCAATCTCCATTCAAGATCTCTTTAATTTCTCTTCTGCATAATTGAGTTCAATTACATTTCCTTTACTGCTTCTTCTTTAATTTCTTGTTAATTGCTTTGTGAACTTGGATCTGGGAAGGCAATTGAGATCTAGACTTTGCTATCTAGTCTCTGGAGTCCTGAGATCCCATTTTCCTTTTTGGTTCTTCTGTGAACCCCTGTTGCAATTTAATTTCATTTCCTGTTTGAATTCTAGTTACTTCTAATTCATCTTCTGCTTATTAATTGTTACAATTTAATTTCCTTTGCTTAAATTCTGAATTCCCAATCATCAACTCCCCTTTTCCATTCAAGCAATTTACATTTCTTGCATTTTAAGTTACTTTAATTTACATTTCTTACACTTTAAGTTTCAGTCATTTAATTTCTTGTTCTTTAAGATTCAGCATCTTTACTTTCCGTTCTCTTTAATTCCTACAATTCATCCCTCTCCCTTTACATTTTCTGCTATTTACATACTGTTGGCTACAAAATCACTCAACCAATACTTGATTCGCTTGACTAAATCAACCACTAAACTAAAATTGCTCAATCCTTTAATCCCTGTGGGATCGACCTCACTCCCATGAGTTTTATTGCTTGATGCGACCCGGTACACTTGCCGGTGAGTTTTGTGTTGGATCGTTTTCCACACATCAAGTTTTTGCGGCAAGTATACCGGGTCGCATCAAGTAGTAATAACTCACTTAGAGTGAGGTCGATCCCACAGGGATTGATGGATCAAGCAACTTTCGTGGGTGATTAGTTTAGTCAAGCTAACATTGAAGTGGAATTGAGTGAAATCGTAGCCAACAGAAAGTAAATTGACAAGAATTGTAAATGACAGAATCTAAATAGGCAGGAAACGTAAAGAACAAGAAAGTAAAATAGCTGAAACTTAAATTGCAAGAAAAGTAAATTGCATGAAAAGTAAAGGGGGGTTGGGTGCTGGAAATTAAAGAGAGCAATAGATCAAAACTCAGAAACTCTTGCAGAAAGCTTAACTTGCAGGAAAGTAAATTGGGATCATGAACAAAAATGTAAAATGAAGAACAAGTGCAGAAGAATTAAATTGCTTGAAAGTTAATTGAAAGCCAATGGAACAGTAAAAACAGAAGAGCAGCCAAGAACCCAACTCAATTGCAAAATAAAATTGAAGATCTCAGGGAATCAAAGAGACTAGAAAACAAGTCTAGATCTCAATTCCTTCCTTGATCAAAGTAGAAAGCAGATTGAAGAAGAAAGAAAGATGAAAGTCGTAGAGAAAAACTTGGATCCAAAACTCAATTCACTGAATTATGCAGAAAATCAACAAAGAGCAATCTTAGATCAAGAATGAAACAGAATTCCTTTAAATCTCAATCCAAGATTCAAGACAGAAATGAAAATTAAAAGAGAGAGCTCTCTACTACTAATGCTCCCTAGTGGAGCTAGCCTCCTCTTGTGAGATGGAATTGATGCCTTTATATAGGCTTTACAAAGTGAAAATTAAAACAAATTACAATTAAAATGAAAATCCTAATCTAATTGATCCATGTGCCTTTGAGTGATGATGTGGGCTTTGCTTGCTTTTGGATTTGAGGAGAAATGGGTTTGGTTGGCCTTGATTCAATTTGGAGAGGAATTGAATTTAAATGGAATTTTGGTTGAATTTTGGCCCATGAGTGTTTGCTCCCAGAAGGCTGCCTCAATTGTACGCCAAATATGAATTGCTATATATCGTTGGAAAGCTCTGAATGTCATCTTTCTAACGCAACTGGAAGCACATCAATTGGACGTCTGTAGCTCAAGTTATAGCCCTTTGAAGGAGGCATGGTCATGCTGTGAGCGCCCAGATTTTACCTTAGCGAAAATTCTTGCTTCCAACCTCACTTTGCATCACAATTCTGCCCTGCCCTTGGCAAGAGCAGGGCCGTGTGTGCTGATTTCCTATTCTCCTTTAATTTGGTCATGGGCCACGCTTTTAAAATCGTGGCCTAAGGCTTCAAAGTGTGTCCCAAAGCTCTTTTTTTCTCCTTTTTTTGTGCTTCTTTGCTTCTTTTTCTTCTTATTTCCTACAAGATTTATAAAATTAAAAGATCAAGGAAATATACCAATTAAGTATAAAAGCATTCAATATTTAAGCACAAATCATCAATTTCTTGTATGAAAAAGCATAGAAAAATAGGTATATGATGACATGTCATCACAACACCAAACTTAAACCTTGCTTGTCCCCAAGCAAGAAAAGAATCATGCAATAAAGATTGACAATCCAAGGTAAGAAGAATAGCAACTCAATGTTCATGGTTAGCTAGTTTTCTATGCATGCTTCAATCACAAAAGAAATGTAAATGATTGATGCTTCTATCTAGCTCATTTTATGAAATCTTTTTCTTATAATTCTTCCTTGAAACAAGCTTTTGATTTGATTTTTTTTTAGCTTCTCCTTTTGGGTGTTTTGCCCCATCAGTTAATAACAAAGCTATGACTTCTAAATGCTTTGTTTTCAAGTATTACCACTTGATACATAAGCACCACAAGCATTTAATTAGAGGACTTCATTAAGCTCATTTTTCTTTTCTTTTCTTGACTCTCTAATCATTGATGCTCAGAGCCTTGAGCTTTGAGGGAGTGCTTTTGCACTTGAGCCTAGCCTTGACTTCTAAGTGTTTTGTTTTCAAGCATTTGGCTTGATACATAAACACCACAAGCACTTAGCAAAAAAATTGCCATTGGTACTCAGAGCCTTCAGCTTTCTCATTCTTTCCCTTTTTCTTTTCTTGCTTTAATTGTATTTGCTTCTTCAATGTTTTCATGATTTCAAAAGATTTCACAAAATATACTAGATGAAAAACTTCAATTAAATAAAATCCAATGCAATTGAGCAACAATCAATCACACTAGCTTTCCAATACTTGTATGCACATGCTAAATTCTTCTTTAATTCCTTGTTTGTTTATGATCATGATGCTTTTTGCTTTTGAATTCACAAAACTCAAGTTGGTAGTCATAATGTCACAACAACATATTTCAAATCAAATTCAAGCTATGCTTAGTCATACCACACATGTATACAGAAAATATAAAGACAATCATGCAATTTAAAGTGCTGGAAATAAATGAGAGGAAAAGGAACTTTACAACCTTGTAGTCCATCTTCTTCTATTGTTGTCATTTTCCTCCCATTCTTCTCCTTCCCATACCAAATCAGAATGCTTGCTCTTCCTCAAGCAACAATTAGAACAATGGTGGTGGGGTCTAAAATGGATCATGAATGTCTCACACAAAAGGATGTCAGTAGCATATGTGTTTAAGCAAGCAAGATTAAGAGTAACCATCAAGGCACAGAGAAACAGAAACATTATGATTGCAAACATAGGATGGTGTGCATGATACATTGCATAAAAGAAATAAGTGGCACACCAAACTTAGTGTGACACTCTCACTTGGAATTGATGCAAGTATCTAGTAAACATTGAACCAAATTTTGTTGCATAGCAACACCAAACTTAGAATGCAACCATATGTCAATTTTATTTGAAATAAAACTAAACAAAAGAAACTGTTATTTGAATACAATCACCAAGCCAAAAATCTGTCATGAATGAGGATCTCTTGATGCTGTATTAACAAAAACAGTTGATAAAAGAAAACTTAAAAATAAAGAGGTGACTAAAACAAAGAGAATGCAAACGAACTGTCAAAACAAAGAAAAATAACAATGTAAAGGCAATATGATTATGCAGACAAGTGATGTTGCTGGATGAGTTGCATAGAAAATAAGTGGCACACCAAACTTAGAATCTTGGTGTGTCACTTTCATTTTTGATTTGATGCAATCATCCAAAAAGATTGAAAATAATTTGTTGCAAGGCAACACCAAACTTAGAATGTAATCATATGCCAATTTATTGAAATTTAAACAAAGCATGGAGAAGAAATGTACCTACTGTCTACCTGTTCTTTACTTTCTTCCTCTTCTTCCAATTTGTTAAGAGGAATGACCTCAAAGGGGGAGAAGATTCAGCTACTGTCCCTTGCCTTGGCCTTTCCTCAGCAAGCTTCCTTTTGCAAATGGCTTGATTGATCTTGCTTGCTGGATTAGGGACAGAATTGGTGCTCTTGTTAGTTGCCTTCACTTCTTTGAATTCAAGACTTGGTTGCTGTGTGATTATTGGAGTTTTGTATTCATCCAGGGCCTTTTGCATTGGTGGTTCCATGAGCTTTTCTTCTATGTACTTCTCTGCTTCACTTGAGTTTGACTTCTCTTGAGTGTCTTCTTCACTTTCTTGCTCTTCCACTTCCTCTCTTGCACTCAACATTTGACTTAATAGCTTTTTCATTGAGGAGGTTTGTTGATCTTCCCAACATTTCTTCATCTCCTCTTCATATCTTTTAATCTCAGATTCAATTGTTGAGACTTTTTGGTCCAGGGGAGTTTGAGGAGGTTGTGAGTGTTCAGGTTCTCTTGTCATCTCAAGTGTAGTTTCAGGTTCAAATATTTCCACCACCTTTTTTTTCATTGAAATTTTACTTGACACAGAGGCTTCCTCATCTTGCCCTTCCTCTTTCCTTGTTGCACTCACCAATTGAGCTAACATTATTTCCATGTTTTTGAATGAATTTTCTTGCTCGTTCCAGGATATCTGTGCCTCCCTCTCATATTTTTCAAACATGGTCTCAAGCTTTGAGAGGCTTTGGTTCATGGAAGTTTGTGTGGGTAGTGAATTTTGATAGAGGCTTTCTGTTGAAGCATGGTCAAGTGATGATATCTTTGGATGAATATCATATGGAGCATTAGAATTTCCTTCCCAGCCACCATTAGAATCATGAATAGCATCATTTTGTGGTGGAGGGAAATATCCCATATGATTGTCTCCCTCATCTTGTGTTTCTGAAGCAATTCTCCATGGATTGGAGTGCTTAGAATTTGTAATTTCTTGGTGATATTCCCAGCCACCATTAGAGATCGGTGATGGTGGGTGATATCCCATAAAATTTTGTTTGACCATAAGATGAGTTGAACTCCATTTGTATTTTGTAAACATCAAGGAAATTTGAAATTCATGTCACAGATGAAGAATTTCTTAGTGAGGCAATAACTCAAACACCTTGCTATCAATTTAAAACAGAGAACAAAAACAAAAAATGCTTGATCTAGACTTCTCACCCACTTAATCATTGTTGATCTAAATCAATCCCCGGCAACGGCGCCAAAAACTTGATGGTGTTTTTGTGGAAAAATGAATTTCCAAACACATAGATCTAACCGGCAAGTATAGCAGGTCGCATCAAGTAGTAATAACTCACTTAGAGTGAGGTCGATCCCACAGGGATTGATGGATCAAGAAACTTTAGTGGGTGATTAGTTTAGTCAAGCTAACATTGAAGTGGAATTGAGTGAAATTGTAGCCAACAGAAAGTAAATTGACAAGAATTGTAAATGATAGAATCTAAATAGGCAGGAAACATAAAGAACAAGAAAGTAAAATAGCTGAAACTTAAATTGCAAGAAAGTAAATTGCATGAAAAGTAAAGGGGGGTTGGGTGCTGGAAATTAAAGAGAGCAATAGATCAAAACTCAGAAACTCTTGCAGAAAGCTTAACTTGCAGGAAAGTAAATTGGGATCATGAACAGAAATGTAAAATGAAGAACAAGTGCAGAAGAATTAAATTGCTTGAAAGTAAATTGAAAGCCAATGGAACAGTAAAAATAGAAGAGCAGCCAAGAACTCAACTCAATTGCAAAATAAAATTGAAGATCTCAGGGAATCAAAGAGACTAGAAAACAAGTCTAGATCTCAATTCCTTCCTTGATCAAAGTAGAAAGCAGATTGAAGAAGAAAGAAAGATGAAAGTCGTAGAGAAAAACTTGGATCCAAAACTCAATTCACTGAATTATGCAGAAAATCAACAAAGAGCAATCTTAGATCAAGAATGAAATAGAATTCCTTCAAATCTCAATCCAAGATTCAAGACAGAAATGAAAATTAAAAGAGAGAGCTCTCTACTACTAATGCTCCCTAGTGGAGCTAGCCTCCTCTTGTGAGATGGAATTGATGCCTTTATATAGGCTTTACAAAGTGAAAATTAAAACAAATTACAATTAAAATAAAAATCCTAATCTAATTGATCCATGTGCCTTTGAGTGATGATGTGGGCTTTGCTTGCTTTTGGATTTGAGGAGAAATGGGTTTGGTTGGCCTTGATTCAATTTGGAGAGGAATTGAATTTAAATGGAATTTTGGTTGAATTTTGGCCCATGAGTGTTTGCTCCCAGAAGGCTGCCTCAATTGTACGCCAAATATGGATTGCTATATATCGTTGGAAAGCTCTAAATGTCAGCTTTCCAATGCAACTGGAAGCACATCAATTGGACGTCTGTAGCTCAAGTTATAGCCCTTTGAAGGAGGCATGGTCATGCTGTGAGCGCCCAGATTTTACCTTAGCGAAAATTCTTGCTTCCAACCTCACTTTGCATCACGATTCTGCCCTGCCCTTGGCAAGTGCAGGGCAGTGTGTGCTGATTGCCTATTCTCCTTTAATTTGGTCATGGGCCACGCTTTTAAAAGCGTGGCCTAAGGCTCCAAAGTGTGCTCCAACTTCAAAGTGTGTCCCAAAGCTCATTTTTTCTCCTTTTTTTGTGCTTCTTTGCTTCTTTTTCTTCTTATTTCCTACAAGATTTATAAAATTAAAAGATCAAGGAAATATACCAATTAAGTATAAAAGCATTCAATATTTAAGCACAAATCATCAATTTCTTGTATGAAAAAGCATAGAAAAATAGGTATATGATGACATGTCATCACACAAAAACTTGATGGTGTTTTTGCGGAAAATGAATTTCCAACACACATATCCAACCGGCAAGTATACCGGGTCGCATCAAGTAGTAATAACTCACAAGAGTGAGGTCGATCCCACAGGGATTGATGGATCAAGCAACTTTATTGGGTGATTAGTTTAGTCAAGCTAAAATTGAAGGGATATTGGATGAAATGTAGCCAACAAAATTATAAATGACAGGAAATTTAAAGTTGCAAAAAGTAAAATAGCTGAAACTTAAATTGCAAGAAAAGTAAATTGCATGAAAAGTAAAGGGGGGTTGGGTGCTGGAAATTAAAGAGAGCAGTAAAGAAAAGCGTAGAACAATTGCAGGGAGATTAAATTGCTTAAAAGTAAATTGGAAGCAATAGGAACAGAAAGGTAAAAATGCAGATGAAATAACGGCAGAGAAGTAAATCAGCAAGAAAGCTCAATTCAAATATGAAATCTAAAAAGACAAGTGAGGATCTCAGGGAATCAATGAGACTAGAAAACAAGTCTAGATCTCAATTCCTTCCTTGATCCAACCAATAACAATTGCAAAAGGAAAGAAGATGAAAGCAGTAAAGAGAGTTTTGGTTCAAATCCTTAATTCACTGAAATTTTGCAGAAGAATAACAAGAGAAATCTCAGACCAAGAGGGAAACAGAATTCCTTCACTCTCAATCCCAGATTTAAGACAGTAAAAAAAACTAAAGGAGAGAACTCTCAAATCCTAATGCTCCCTAGTGGAGCTTGCCTCCTTCTAATGGAGCCTCTCCCCCTTTTCTGAAATGAGAGTGATGCCTTTATATAGGCTTTCTACAAAATAAAATGAAATTGAAATTAAAAACAAATTACAAAAATGAAAATCCTAATTTAATTGATCCATGTGCCTTTGAGTGATGATGTGGGCTTTACTTGCTTTGGATTTGAGGAGAAATGGGTTTGGTTGGCCTTGATTCAATTTGGTGAGGAATTGAATTAAATTGAATTTTGGTTGATTTTGGCCCATATGTTGCTCCCAGGAGGCTGCCCTGCTCTTGTGGAGGGCAGAGCAGGGAAACTTTGTGTGGGTATCCAATTTGCGTGCCAAGGCTTGGAAGCATCAAGATGCTGCCCTGCCCTTGTGGAGAGCAGGGCAGTGGTGGCATGGTGCGTGCCATGCTTCCCTGGGCCGTGTCAAAGTGATGCGCGCAAGCTCCCTTGTGTGTAGCGCTCCCCACTTCCCCTTAGGTGCTTGGTTCGAAATCCATGGGTGGCACTTGGAGTTGATTTTTCTTGGATTTTCTTCAAGAATAGCACGACATTGCCCTGCTCTCCAAGAGGGCAGAGCAGAATAATGAGCGCTACTTTGCTTTGGAGTGAGGCTCCAGCTTCGAACCTTGGTGGAAGCACTTTGGTTTATTTTTGCTTATTTTTGGCCCTTAAAGACGCCTTTCACTCATGCCTCAATTGTACGCTAAATATGGATTGCTATATATCGTTGGAAAGCTCTGAATGTCAGCTTTCCAACGCAACTGGAAGCACATCAATCGGACATCTGTAGCTCAAGTTATAACCCTTTGAAATAGGCATGGTCATGCTGTGAGCGCCCGGTTTTAACCTTAGCGAAAATTCTTGCTTCCAACCTCACTTTGCATCACAATATTGCTCTGCCCTTGGCAAGAGCATGGCAGTGTGTGCTGATTGCCTATTCTCCTTTAATTTGGTCATGGGCCACGCTTTTAAAAGCGTGGCCTAAGGCTCCAAAGTGTGCTCCAACTTCAAAGTGTGTCCCAAAGCTCTTTTTTCTCCTTTTTTCTGTGCTTCTTTGCTTCTTTTTCTTCTTATTTCCTACAAGATTTATAAAATTAAAATATCAAGAAAATATATCATTTAAGTACAAAAGCATTCAATATTTAAGCACAAATTATCAATTTCTTGTATGAAAAAGCATAGAAAAATAGGTATATGATGACATGTCATCACAACACCAAACTTAAACCTTGCTTGTCCCCAAGAAAGAAAAGAATCATGCAATAAAGATTGACAATCCAAGGTAAGAAGAATAGCAACTCAATGTTCATAGTTAGCTAGTTTTCTATGCATGCTTCAATCACAAAAGAAATGTAAATGATTGATGCTTCTATCTAGCTCATTTTATGAAATCTTTTTCTTATAATTCTTCCTTGAAACAAGCTTTTGATTATTTTTTTTACTTCTCCTTTTGGGTGCTTTGCCCCATGAGTTAATAACAAAGCTACGACTTCTAAATGCTTTGTTTTCAAGTATTACCACTTGATACATAAGCACCACAAGCATTTAATTAGAGGACTTCATTAAGCTCATCAATTTTTTTTCTTTTCTTGACTCTCTAATCATTGATGCTCAGAACCTTGAGCTTTGAGGGAGTGCTTTTGCACTTGAGCCTAGCCTTGACTTCTAAGTGTTTTGTTTTCAAGCATTTGGCTTGATACATAAACACCACAAGCACTTAACAAATAAATTGCCATTGGTACTCAGAGCCTTCAGCTTTCTCATTCTTTCCCTTTTTCTTTTCTTGCTTTAATTGTATTTGCTTCTTCAAGGTTTTCATGATTTTAAAAGATTTCACAAAATGTACTAGATGAAAAACTTCAATTAAATAAAATCCAATGCAATTGAGCAACAATCAATCATACTAGCTTTCCAATACTTGTATGCACATGCTAAGTTCTTCTTTAATGCCTTGTTTGTTTATGATCATGATACTTTATTTCTTTTGAACTCACAGAATTCAAGTTGGTAGTTATAATGCCACAGCAATATATTATAAATTAAATTCAAGCTATGCTTAGTCATACCACACATGCATACAGAGAATATAAAGACAATCATGCAATTTAAAGTGCTGGAAATAAATGAGAGGAAAAGGAACTTTACAACCTTGCAATTTATCTTCTCTATTGTTGTCATTTTCCTCCCATTCTTCTCCTTCCTATACCAACTCAGAATGCTTGCTTATCCTTAAGCAACAGTTAGGACAATGGTGGTGGAGTCTAAAATGGATCATGAGTGTCTTACACAAGAGGATGTTAGTAGTACATGTGTTCTAAGCAAGCAAAATGAAAGATAAAAATCAAGGCACAAAGGACAGAGACATTGTGATTGTAAGCATAAGAAGGTGGGCACAATACTTTGCATAAAGAATAAGTGGCACACCAAACTTAGTGTGACACTTTCACTTGGAATTGATGCAAGTATCTAGTAGATATTGGAACCAAATTTTTGTTGCATAGCAACACCAAACTTAGAATGCAATCATATGTCAATTTATTTGAATTGAAACTAAGCAAGTGAAACTATTATTTGTTAAGTACAATCACCAAATGAAGAGTCTGTCATGAATAAAGATGTCTTGGTGATGTATTAACAAAACAGTTAATGAAAGAGAGCATTAAAAACAAGTAAATGAATGAAACAAAGGGAAAACAAAAATTATCTAACTAAGAAGAAGAAAAATAACATTGCAAAAGGCAATATGATTATGCAGACAAGTGATGTTGGATTCATTGCATAGAAAATTAAGTGGCACACCAAACTTAGAATCTTAGTGTGACATTTTCATGTAGAATTGATGCAATCATCCAAAGGAATTGAAAACAATTTGTTGCAGGGCAACACCAAACTTAGAATGTAACCACATGCCAATTTATTGAATTTAAACAAGGTAAAGAAAGAAAACAAAGCAGAAAAGAGAAATTATACCTACGGTTGGGTTACCTCCCAACAAGTGCTCTTTTAGTGTCATTAGCTTGACATGTTGTTCTTCACTTTCTTCCTCTTCTTCCAGTTTGTTAAGAGGAATGACCTCAAAGGAGGGAAAGATTCAGCTAGTGTCCCTTGTCTTAGCCTTTCCTCAGCAAGCTTCCTTTTGCAAATGGCTTGATTGATCTTGCTTGCTGGATTAGGGACAGAATTGGTGTTCTTGCTAGTTGCCTTCACTTCTTTAGATTCAAGACTTGGTTGCTGTGTGATTATTGGAGTGATTTCTTCATTAAGAGCCTCTTGCATTGGTGGTTCCATGAGCTTTTCCTCTTTGCACTTCTCCACTTCAATTGAATGTGACTTTTCTGGAACGACTTCCTCACTTTCTTGCTCCTCCACTCCTTTGTTTGCATTCAACATTTGACTTAATAGTTCTTTTATGGAGGAGGTTTGTTGTTCTTCCCAAGATTTCTTCATCTCCTCTTCATATTTTTCGATCACAGATTCAAGGGAAGTTTGTGAGGGCTGTGAGTGTTCATGTTTCTTTGTCACCTCAAGTGGCTTTTGTGAATATAAAATCCTTGTCTCATGTTCCTCATCTTTCATTGCAATTTCACTTGACACAAGGACCTTTTTGTTCTTGTTTTTCCACTTCCTCTCTCACAAATTAATTTTTATTGTTTGATGGTTCTAAGTGTTTCCTTATGTTCTCCAGGTGCTCATTTGTCCTCTGACGGAGGATTTCTTTCCTTTTCCAGGCTTGTTCTTGTCTTTCAAAAAATCCTCTGGACTTTTGAAGGAGATTCTCTGAATCACAATTTAAAGAATTATTGAACTCATCACAGTATGGATTACTAAGATTTCTTTGATTTTGACTTTTCCAGCCACAATATGAGTAGTTGTTAGACTCATCAAAATCTGGATCATATTGTGTCTCTGGAAGGTGTCCCATTTTAACTGATTGTTCACATTCTTCTTGATATGTCCAGACACCATGAGGATAATGATATAAGTCATTCTGTGGTTCTGGACAGTATCTCATGTGCTCAGCTTGATCAATTTGTGACTTTGGAGCAAGTCTCCATTGATTGAAGTGCTCAGAATTTGTATCTTCTTGGTGATATTCCCAACCATCATTAGAATAATGACTTGAATCATATTGTGATGGTGGGCAATATCCCATGAAGTTTGTTTGATTAAAAGATGAGGTGAACTCCATTTGAATTTTGTAAAACACAACACCAATGAAAATTGAAATTACTCATATCAGATATGAGTTTTGCTTAGTAAGGCAAAAACACAAACACCTTGGTCTCAACTTTAAAACAGAGAACAAAAAAAAGAAAATGCTTGATCTAGACTTCTCACCCACTTAATCATTGTTGATCTAATCAATCCCCGGCAACGGCGCCAAAAACTTGATGTGTGGAAAACGATCCAACACAAAACTCACCGGCAAGTGTACCGGGTCGCATCAAGTAATAAAACTCACGGGAGTGAGGTCGATCCCACAGGGATTGAAGGATTGAGCAATTTTAGTTCAGTGGTTGATTTAGTCAAGCGAATCAAGTATTGGTTGAGTGATTTTGTAGCCAACAGTATGTAAATAGCAGGAAATGTAACGGGAGAGGGATGAATTGCAGGAATTAAAGAGAACGGAAAGTATAGATGCTGAATCTTAAAGAACAAGAAATTAAATGACTGAAACTTAAAGTGCAAGAAATGTAAATTGCAGTAACTTAAAATGCAAGAAATGTAAATTGCTTGAATGGAAAAGGGGAGTTGATGATTGAGAATTCAGAATTTCAGCAAAGGAAATTAAATTGTAACAATTAATAAGCAGAAGATGAATTTGAAGTAACTAGAATTCAAACAGGAAATGAAATTAAATTGCAACAGGGGTTCACAGAAGAACCAAAAAGGAAAATGGGATTTCAGTACTTCAGAGACTAGATAGCAAAGTCTAGATCTCAATTGCCTTCCCAGATCCAAGTTCACAAAGCAATTAACAAGAAATTAAAGAAGAAGTAGTAAAGGATATGTAATTGAACTCAATTATGCAGAAGAGAAATTAAAGATATCTTGAATGGAGATTGAGACAGAAATTCCTCAATTCTTCACACCCAAGACTCAAACAAGAAAAGTAAAAATGCTCAAGCAAGAACGAGGAAGAAGAGAGATCAATTCTCCTCCCCAATTCTCTGAAATCTCCGTGCCTCACTCTCAGTGAAGTCTCCTAGAGAAGGTTCAAAAGTCAAAAATAAAAGAAAAGGTTCAAAGCTCAAAAGAAAGGTCCTAATTACATCAAACTATCTCCTATTTATACACTTTCTATTCTTGGATATTGGGATTTGGATGGGCTTTTGATTTGGTGAAGAAATGAATTAAATTGGATTTTTAATCCAATTTTCAGCCCAAGAAAAATTTCTTCCAGGAGCCTGCCCTTGTGGAAGGCAGGGCAGAAAATGGTGCGTGTGGCCTTCGTGCGTGCGTGTTGGTGCGTGTGGTGCTGCAGGATGCTGCCCTGCCCTTGTGGAAGGCAGGGCAGAGTTTTTTGGTGCGCCAGATTCTGCTGCCCGTGCGTGCTATTGCTGCCGAGACTCCCTTGGTGCGCCAACTCTTGTGCGCTGGCCGTGCATCACACAATGCTGCCCTGCCCTTGTGGAGGGCAGGGCAATGTTTCCAAAAGTGAAGCTCTGCGTTCGAAACTCGGTGGATGCACACGCTACTTCTTTTCCTTGGTTTTCTTGGCACCAAAGTAAGGCCTAGTTCCTTGCTTCCTCATGGTGCCGAGTTCGATCCTTGTGGCAAGCATTGGTAAGCTTTTTCCTTGAATTTATTTCTTTGATGAGCCCGATATTGCTCTTGAGGAGGGCAGGGCAGAGTTTTTGCTCTCCTTGATCCTTGGCATCAATTTGTGCTCCGCCC
Source organism: Arachis hypogaea (assembly GCF_003086295.3). Lineage (NCBI taxonomy): Eukaryota > Viridiplantae > Streptophyta > Magnoliopsida > Fabales > Fabaceae > Arachis > Arachis hypogaea. Next base: position 49,515,761 of record NC_092040.1, read on the forward strand.
TTGTTGTGGGCAGGGCAGTGTTGCTTCTCAAAGCTTGTTTCATTATGTTGCCCTCCTGGAGGGCAGTGTGCCCTTGTGGAGGGCAATGTTTGCTTCCTCCCTTCCATGCGCCACACTTCTTATCTCTTGAGTCACGCTTTCTTAAGCCACGCTTCCTCTTTTCTTCTTTTTCTTCACCTTCAAATAATCAAAACAACCAATCAAAGTATCACTAAATTCACAAGGTTTATAATTCAATAAAAATCAATTAATTCTTGCTCAAACCTCATGATTTAGCATCAATTTACTGGTGGTTGCTTGATTCAAAGAAGTTATGCATTTTCATTCCAAATCACTTACTTGAGATACAAGAAAGTGCATAAAGACTAATAAAACAAGTGAAATTAGCTTGAAAAATGGGTATATGATGACTTGTCATCAGGTGTCCCCTTAATTGTTTATTCTTCCTAGTTATTTTATTTATTGAGTTTAAGTTTCCTTTATATTCTTTTTTCTTTGCTTGCTTGTTAACCACATGGTGCGTTTAATCCTGTTTGGTGTTTTGTGCTGAGAAAAAATAATAGAGAGAGATCACGTGGGTTACTACTTACACCCAAGTAGTGATTCATACTATGGTAGATGGAGGAACTATCAAAATTTTGGTTGGCAAAGCCAAAACCAAAGAAACTTCAATGCTCCATGTTCCAACTACCAAGAACCATCATCTTTCTACCCATATCAAGAGCCACTATCAAATATTGAGACTTCTCAGAAGAAAAGTGTTATGGAAGTAGAAACTCTTAATGCTATTCTTGCCCAGAACAAGCTTATGACTCAGCAATTAAGTCTACTTACTCAACAGATGAGTGGCATACAAGTCCCAACTATCAACACCCAACACCCAAATTTTGGGTGGGGAGAGCAACCTCAGAGGCCACAAAATTTTAATCATAATTCTCAAGATGGTTTTCAACAGAATAATTTTAATAACCACCAGTTACAATCAACTCAGCAGGCAAACTCTAAATCCCAAGAAGATTCTAACTGGGAGATGATGATGAGTTTTATGCAGGAAACCAGAGCCTCCATTAGAAACTTGGAAGTGCAAATGAGCCAAATAAGGAAGCAATCAGAAGAAGAGGAAAATGCACAACCTCCAATGCCCTTGGTAAGTAAGGAAGAAGAGATTGAACTAGAAGAAAGCTACCAAGAGGAAGAGGTTGAAATTGAGGAAGCTTGCAAAGAAAAGGAAGAATTCAAAGAAGAACACAAGGGAATGGAGCTTGCAAGACCTCTTCCAAAACCATCACCATCCAATACAACATTCAAGTGGGTAAGATTTCTACCCTTAACCTTTACTTTCTCACTTGAATATGGGCTACTGGAAACGGATGGTCAACTTAGAGCTTTTTGTGGTATTAAGAGTAAGAGGAAGATGGTTAGTGGCAAGAGTTGTCAAGCAAGGTTCAATATGGTTGCATGCTCCAAATTCAAGTGCAAAGATTGGTGTAGAGCTCAATTGAAGGGATCTAGAAGGTTATTTAGATGTCTCTGTGAGAATTCAGATTGCTTGCTATCCGCTGGAAACAATGATGATACACAAGAAGACGGGTGTAAAAGCAAGGTTGGGGACCCTGGAATTCATTCCCACAATCAACACTCTTGGGGCCCTGTCACTTGCTTCAACTTGCTCAAAGACATTATGCGCCTAGTTTGGGATCCCGGTAGCCATTGGAATCACAAACATTGGTGGAGATTTCTGGATCAGTACAAGCATAAGCCACCATGACAAGGAGCTCACCACATGTCCAACTTAAGGACTTTAACTAAAAGTGCTTAGTGGGAGACAACCCACCGTGGTATGATCGTTTCTTTTCAGTCTTAATTGTTTTTCATAGTAGTTTTCTTATTTGATTTTTATTAAGTTCTTTCTAATTTTCTGATCATGCAACTATTTTAGAACAAGAACCGGAAAAAAAAAACGCACACACGACGCGAAAGCGTCGCTGACGCGTTCGCGTCAGATGGATGTGTGTGAAAAATAAATTTGACAGAGAGTTGCGCGGGAGTGGCGCGAGAATGGAGCCTTTCGCACAAACAAGCCCACGCGATCGCGTGCCCCACGCGTTCGCGTCGCTTGTGATTTTTCGCCATCCACGCGGCCGCGTCACTGACGCGGACGCGTGACCTGCGAAATCGACGTAAAAGAGTGTTTGGGCAGAGAGTTGTGCTGGCTTGGGGCAAGAGTTGTGCTAAACGCATGGAATTGGTCACGTGGATGCGTGACCGACGCGATCGCGTCGATTGCACAAATGGCTGTTAGTGATGAGCGGATAATTTATACGCTTTTTGGCATTGTTTTTAGTATGTTTTTAGTATATTTTAGTTAGTTTTTATTACATTTTTATTAGTTTTTAGTTAAAATTTACTTGTCTGGGCTTTACTATGAGTTTGTGTGTTTTTCTATGATTTCAGGTATTTTCTGGCTGAAATTGAGGGACCTGAGCAAAAATCTGATTCAGAGGCTGAAAAGGACTGCAGATGCTGTTGGATTCTGACCTCCCTGCACTCGAAGTGGTTTTTCTAGAGCTACAGAAGCCCAATTGGCGCGCTCTCAATTGCGTCGGAAAGTAGACATCTTGGGCTTTCCAGCATTGTGTAATAGCCTATACTTTACCCGAGATTTGATGGCCCAAACTGGCATTGCAAATCAGATTCAGAAATCTCGGTGTTAAACGCCGGAACTAGCACAAAAATTGGAGTTAAACACCCAAACTGGCATAAAAACTGGCGTTTAACTCCAGAAAAAGTCTCTACACATGGAAGCTTCAATGCTCAGCCCAAGCACACACCAAGTGGACCCCGGAAGTGGATTTTTACGTCATTTACTCATTTCTGTATACCCTAGGTTACTAGTTCACTATTAATAGGACCTTTTGATAATGTATCTGAACCTCATGACACTTTACACGTTTCTCATTGTATCTTCTACAGCATGAGACTCTAAACCCCATGGTTGGGGGTGAGGAGCTCTGCTGTGTCTTGATGGATTAATGCAATTACTATTGTTTTTTCATTCAATCACGCTTGCTTCTATTCTAAGATATCACTTGTTCCTAAACCTGACGAATGTGATGATCTGTGACACTCATCATCATTCTCACCTATGAACGTGTGCCTGACAACCACCTCCGTTCTACCTTAGATTGAGTAGATATCTCTTGGATTCCTTAATAAGAATCTTCGTGGTATAAGCTAGAATTGATGGCGGCATTCAAGAGAATCCGGAAGGTCTAAACCTTGTCTGTGGTAAGGATTGAATGACTGTGACGAGCTTTAAACTCCTGAAGGCTGGGCGTTAGTGACAGACGCAAAAGAATCACTGGATTCTATTCCAACCTGATTGAGAACCGACAGATGATTAGTCGTGCTGTGACAGAGCGCGTTGAACATTTTCACTAAGAGGATGGGAGGTAGCCATTGACAACGGTGAAACCCTACATACAGCTTGCCATGGAAGAAGTCTTACATGCTTGAAGAAGAAGACAGTAGGAAAGCAGAGATTCAGAAGATAGAGCATCTCCAAAACCTCAACCTGTTCTCCATTACTGCAAAACAAGTACTTATTTCATGTTCTTTTACTTTTTACAATCAACCCTGATAATTATTGATATCCTGACTAAGAGTTACAAGATAACCATAGCTTGCTTCAAGCCGACAATCTCTGTGGGATCGACCCTTACTCACGTAAGGTATTACTTGGACGACCCAGTGCACTTGCTGGTTAGTTGTGCGGAATTGCAAAAGTGTGATTGCAATTTCGTGCACCAAGTTTTTGGTGCCGTTGCTGGGGATTGTTGAGTTTGGACAACTGACGGTTTATCTTGTTGCTTAGATTAGGACTGTTTTATTTTTGTTGGTTTAGAGTCTTTTATTTGAGTTTAGTTTCATATTTTAAGTTTGGTGTCAATTGCATGCTTTTGTTTTCTTTTATTTTTCGAATTTGCATGTCCTTAGTCCTTTCTTGATCCTTAAAAATTCTAAGTTTGGTGTCTTCTTTGTGTTTTCCTTTAAGTTTTCAAAAATTTGTGTCTGATTTTCTAAAAATTCTAAGTTTGGTGTCATTTTGTTGTTTCTCTCTCTTTCCTCATTTCAAAAATTAAATCTTTTTGAAGATAATTTTCAATCATATCTTTTCAATTGCTAATTCTAAAATCTTTTTTATTAACTAATTGATTTATTTTTCAATTTGTTTTGATCTTATTTTTTAGTTTTCGAAATTTTATTTTATTTTATTTTAAATTTTTCAGTCACCTTCAATCAAAAAAAATTTACTTTAATTGTGAATCCATATCATATTCCCTCTCTCCATCATGGACCTAAGTGGAATTGAACAGTCCAGAAGGACTCTGGGGTCATATGCTAACCCCATTACAGCTGCATATGGGAGTAGCATCTGTATACCTCCCATTAAAGCAAGCAGCTTTGAGCTAAATCCTCAACTCATTATCATGGTGCAGCAAAATTGCCAGTATTCCGGTCTTCCACAGGAAGAACCTACTGAGTTTCTGGCACAATTCTTACAAATTTCTGACACAGTACGTGATAAAAAGGTGGATCAGGATGTCTACAGACTATTGCTGTTTCCATTTGCTGTAAAAGATCAAGCTAAGAGGTGGTTGAATAACCAACCTACAACAAGCATAAAGACATGGAAACAGTTATCAGACAAATTTCTGAATTAATTTTACCCTCCAAAAAGGATGACACAGCTAAGGCTGGACATCCAAGGCTTTAAACAAGAGGATAATGAATCCCTTTATAATGCCTGGGAGAGGTATAGTGGTATGCTAAGAAAATGCCCCTCTGAAATGTTTTCAGAGTGGGTACAGTTAGACATCTTCTACTATGGGCTTACAGAAAAAGCTCAGATGTCTCTAGACCACTCAGCTGGTAGATCTATACATATGAGGAAGACGATTGAGGAGGCTCAAGAGCTTATAGATACTGTTACTAGAAATCAACATTTGTACTCTAGCAATGAGTCCTCTACAAAAGAAGAAGTTATGGTAATAGCCACTGATCCTAATCCTCAAGAACAGATGGTTGAGCTTAATCAGCAATTACACCTGATGACAAAACAGTTAGCAGAATTTAAAGAGATGCTCCAAGAAACTAAAATTGCTAACAAGAACATAGAATCACAGTTGAATCAGGCAAAACAGTAGTTATCTAAACAGATAACAGAAGAATGCCAAGTAGTTCAACTGAGGAGTGGGAAGACATTGAATAACACTGCTCAAAGTAGCAAAAAGCCAATAAAGGAACAATTGACAGAGGATAACCAAACCACTGTCCAAAATCCCTCTGAGGACAGTAAGAGCCCAGAGAGGAATACTCTTGGCGTCCAAACGCCAGAAAGGGGGGAAACGCTGGCGTTAAACGCCCATTCCCTGCCCAGTTTTGGCGTTCAAACGCCAAAAAAGGGGGAAAAGTTGACGTTAAACGCCCATTCTTCACCCAATCCTGGCATTCAAACGCCAATGGGGAATCAGACACCTGAGAATGCTGGTAGTAACCCTTCTAAAAAGGCTTCTCCAACCACCTCTGTAAGGAATAAACCTGCAGCAACTAAGGTTGAATAATATAAAGCCAAGATGCCTTATCCTCAGAAACTCCGCCAAGCGGAACAGGATAAGCAATTTGCCCGCTTTGCAGACTATCTAAGGACTCGTGAAATAAAGATTCTGTTTGCAGAGGCACTTGAGCAAATACCTTCTTATGCTAAGTTCATGAAAGAGATCTTAAGTCATAAGAAGGATTGGAGAGAAACTGAAAAAGTGTTTCTCACTAAAGAATGCAGTGCAGTCATTCTGAAAAGCTTACCAGAAAAGCTTCAAGATCCAGGAAGCTTTATGATACCATGCACATTAGAAGGTGCTTGCACCAAGACAGCCCTGTGTGACCTTGGAGCAAGTATCAATCTAATACCTGCATCCACTATCAAAAAGCTTGGGTTGACTGAAGAAGTCAAACCAACACGGATATGCCTCCAACTTGCTGATGACTCCATTAAATATCCATCAGGCATAATTGAGGACATGATTGTCAAGGTTGGGCCATTCGCCTTTCCAACTGACTTTGTAGTGCTGGAAATGGAGGAGCACAAGAGTGCAACTCTCATTCTAGGAAGACCTTTCCTATCAACTGGACAAACTCTCATTGATGTACAAAAAGGGGAAGTAACCCTGAGAGTCAATGAGGATGAGTTCAAGTTGAATGCTGTAAAAGCTATGCAGCATCCAGACACACCAGATGACTGCATGAGCGCTGACATTATTGACTCTTTGGTGGAAGAGATCAATATGACTGAAAGTCTAGAATCAGAGCTAGAGGACATCTTCAAGGATGTTCATCCTGATCAGGAAGAACCAGAGGAAACAAAAGAATTTTTTAAAATTCCTCAGGAAGAGGATAAGCCTCCCAAACCTGAGCTTAAACCACTACCACCATCCCTGAAGTATGCATTTCTAGGAGAGGGTGACACTTTTCCAGTGATCATAAGCTCTGCTTTAAATCCATAGGAAAAGGAAGCACTGATTGAAGTGCTAAGGACACACAAGACAGCTCTTGGGTGGTCCATAAGTGATCTTAAGGGCATTAGTCCAGCAAGATGCATGCACAAGATCCTATTGGAGGATAATGCCAAACCAGTGGTTCAACCACAAAGGCGGCTAAATCCGGCCATGAAGGAGGTGGTGCAGAAAGAGGTCACTAAATTACTAGAGGCTGGGATTATTTATCCTATTTCTGATAGCCCCTGGGTGAGCCCTGTCCAAGTTGTCCCCAAGAAGGGAGGCATGATAGTGGTTCATAATGAAAAAAATGAACTGGTTCCTACAAGAACAGTTACAGGGTGGCGTATGTGTATTGACTACAGAAGGCTCAATACAGCCACCAGAAATGATCATTTTCCTTTACCATTCATAGACCAAATGCTAGAAAGACTAGCTAGTCATGATTATTACTGCTTTTTGGATGGCTATTCAGGTTACAACCAAATTGCAGTAGATCCTCAGGACCAAGAGAAAACAGCATTCACTTGCCCTTCTGGCGTGTTTGCCTACAGGAGAATGCCTTTTGGTCTGTGTAATGCTCCTGCAACTTTTCAGAGATGCATGCTATCCATCTTCTCTGATATGGTGGAGAAATTCCTGGAAGTCTTCATGGATGACTTCTCAGTATATGGAGACTCATTCAGCTCCTGTCTTAACCACCTAGCACTTGTCCTGAAAAGGTGCCAAGAGACTAACCTGGTTTTAAACTGGGAGAAATGTCACTTTATGGTGACTGAAGGAATTGTCCTTGGGCACAAAATTTCAAGCAAGAGAATAGAGGTGGATAAGGCAAAGGTAGAGGTAATTGAAAAATTACCACCACCTGCCAATGTTAAGGCAATCAGAAGCTTTCTGGGGCATGTAGGATTCTACAGAAGGTTTATAAAGGATTTTTCGAAAATTGCAAAATCTCTGAGCAACCTGCTAGCTGCTGACACACCATTTTTGTTTGACACACAGTGTCTGCAGGCATTTGAGACCCTGAAAGCCAAGCTGGTCACAGCACCAGTCATCTCTGCACCAGACTGGACATTGCCATTCGAACTAATGTGTGATGTCAGTGACCATGCCATTGGTGCAGTGTTGGGACAGAGGCATAACAAGCTTCTGCACGTCATTTATTATGCCAGCCGTGTTCTAAATGATGCACAGAAGAATTACACAACCACAGAAAAAGAGTTACTTGCAGTGGTCTATGCCATTGACAAGTTTAGATCCTATCTAGTAGGATCAAAGGTGATTGTGTACACTGACCATACTGCTCTTAAGTACTTACTCACAAAGCAGGATTCAAAACCCAGGCTCATAAGATGAGTGTTGCTTCTGCAAGAGTTTGATATAGAAATAAGAGACAGAAAAGGGACAGAGAACCAAGTAGCTGATCATCTGTCCCGAATAGAACCAGTAGCTAGGACGTCCCTCCCTTCTACTGAGATCTCTGAGACCTTCCCAGATGAGCAACTTTTTGCCATTCAGGAAGCTCCATGGTTTGCAGATATTGCAAACTACAAAGCTGTGAGGAGCTCTGCTGTGTCTTGATGGATTAATGCAATTTCCACTGTTTTTTCATTCAATCACGCTTGCTTCTATTCTAAGATATCACTTGTTCCTAAACATGACGAATGTGATGACCTGTGACACTCATCATCATTCTCACCTATGAACGTGTGCCTGACAACCACCTCCGTTCTACCTTAGATTGAGTAGATATCTCTTAGATTTCTTAATAAGAATCTTCGTGGTATAAGCTAGAATTGATGGCGACATTCAAGAGAATTCGGAAGGTCTAAACCTTGTCTGTGGTATTCTGAGTAGGATTCAAGGATTGAATGACTGTGACGAGCTTCAAACTCCTGAAGGCTGGGCATTAGTGACAGACGCAAAAGAATCACTGGATTCTATTCCAACCTGATTGAGAACTGATAGATGATTAGCTGTGCTGTGACAGAGCGCGTTAAACATTTTCACTGAGAGGATGGGAGGTAGCCATTGACAACGGTGAAACCCTACATACAGCTTTCCATGGAAGGAGTCTTGCATGCTTGAAGAAGAAGACAGTAGGAAAGCAGAGATTCAGAAGATAGAGCATCTCCAAAACCTCAACCTGTTCTCCATTACTGCAAAACAAGTACTTATTTCATGTTCTTTTACTTTTTACAATCAACCCTGATAATTATTGATATCCTGACTATGCGTTACAAGATAACCATAGCTTGCTTCAAGCCGACAATCTCCGTGGGATCGACCCTTACTCACGTAAGGTATTACTTGGACGACCCAGGGCACTTGCTGGTTAGTTGTGCAGAATTGCAAAAGTGTGATTGCAATTTCGTGCACCAGTTAGCATGAACGATACGATCGCGTCGTATGAAAATAGGCATCCCAAGCCATGCGAACAGAAAGTCGCGCGGGCACGCTGCTGGCTTCGCGCGAATAGCATAAAATTCAGGGCACGTGATCGCGTGCCTGACGCTTCCGCGTCATTTTGGGAAGGCGCGACCCACGCGACCGCGTGCTGCATGCGTTCGCGTCGATTGCGCCACACTAGTTTGCCACCCAGTTTTCTTTCTCTCTCTCTCCCAATCCTAATCCTCTCTTGTTATTTTATCCTTTTATTTTTCATTTTCTTTCCTCATAATATTTATCTCTCTCTATTTTCAGTTCTTATTTGCTTGAGGACAAGCAAACCTTTAAGTTTGGTGTTGTTGGACGCTGCACTTATTGGTTTTCTGGCACAAAAGGGAGGTAAATAATCTTCATTAAGGAGCACAACCTGAAGAATAAAGCGACAGCTAGGATAACTAAGGTGGTTGAGTTCCTTTCATTTTTATTCCTCCTTTCTTTTTCTATGTTATGTTCTGATTTTCTGCTATTTCACTTTGTCTGTTGCATAATCTTTTATTAGTTAGAATCATAGGATTAATTTTCTTTTAATTGCTTTAATGCTGAAAAGATGTTTCATGTACCACTCACTGAACTTAAATCTAAAAAGAAAAGAAAAAGAAGTGAAGTATTGCATGAGAAATTGAGTTAATTCTAAGAATAGTCTTATTTACTTAAATATGGTGGTATTTTCTATGATTTTTGAATGCATGATATGAACAGTGCATATTTGAATTTGAATCAAGGGATGTTGATGTATAAGGAACAGGAATTTAGAGAATTATTATTACTTCTCTGAAATAAACAAAAAATTTAATCCTTGAAGCAAAAGAAACAGCGAAAAAAATAAAATAAAATAAAAGCAAGGTCCAAGGCTCTGAGCATCAATGACTAGGGAGGTCGGACATGATTAAAAGCTCAAAGAGTTGTTTCCCTAGTCATATGCTTGTGGTGTGATTGTGTCAAGTAATCCTTGAGACAGAACACTTAAAGTCGAGACCAAGTGCGCTTAACAGAGTATGCCAAAGGCTTTGAGCACCACTGTCTGGGAGTAACTGAAAGAAAAACCAGAACTCAAAGAGAGTTCCCCAGTTAAGTGCTTGTGGTGTTTCTGTGTCAAGTAACTCTTGAGACAAAACATTTAAAGTCACGGCTAGGCTCAAGGTGCAAAGCACCAAAGAAAAATAAATTAAAGTAAATGTTGCTGTGTTCAAGGATTATACTGAAATATAAAAGATCAAAGAATTCATAATATTATCTGGATTCTAATTCCAGATGACATTAACATTCTTTTGATTCAAAGGAGAGTGAGATGCCAAACCTATTCAGGATTACAGTTATAAACCCCACTATAAAAAGAGACATGAGCTTAATCGAACTCTCATTCTCATGCAAATTCACATCCTAAACCTATATTAGTTTTGGTTGCTTGAGGACAAGCAACAGTTTAAGTTTGGTGTTGTGATGCGTGAGCATCTTATCTATTTTTTCCTAGTGAATTTGCATCTAAATTGTTAAGTTTAATTGAGAATTAATTATATTTTAGCCACTATGGATGCTATTTTGAGTTTTGTGCAATTTTATTTATTTTAGGTAGAATTCGGATGGATTTGATGAAGTTTCTGCAGAGAAAAAGAAGACACCAAAGAGATGACCAGCAAAGACCGACGCGGACGCATGGCTCACGCGACCGCACGAAATGGAGAAATTGCAATGACGCGATTGCATGCCTGACGCGAACGCGTGGACTGTAATCTGCACAAATGACGCGAACACATGGCTGACGCGGACGCGTCACATGCGCGATCTGCAAAAATACAAATGACGCTGGTTACAAATTTTGGGCTGTTTTGACCCACTTTCCAGCCCAGAAAACACAGATTAGAAGCTGCAGAATGGACAAATCAAGTGGTCCCCAACCATCAACTGAAGATCTATTAGTTAATTCGAATTTAAATTCAAATCTTATCTTTTAGGAAAGGATATTATTTTTAATTTTTGATTTTTAACCTATGAGGATTAGTAATAAATAGAAAATCTGTACATTTAGGCAGTATCACATTGTTACCAGAACCCTTATTATTTTTCTGCTCTAAACCATGAGCAACTAATCCTCCATTGTTAAGGTTAGGAGCTCTGTCTATTTGTAATGGATTAATTCGTTTGATCTTTCTAATTTATTCCATGCTTTGATTTATATTTCAATAATTGTTTTCGCTCTTTATTTCATGAATATGGGTGGAACGGAAGTATGACCCATGTTCTAATTGAGTTCTTGTAAAACCTGGAAAAGCTCTTTACTTGAACAACAGCTTGGATGGTAGCCATTGACAACGGTGATCTACCTACATACAGCTTGCCATGGAAAGGAGTATGAATGATTTGATGAAGGAAATTGGAAATCAGAGGCTCAGAGGGAACAAAGCATCTTCATACGCTTATCTGAAATTCCCACCAATGAATTACATAAGTATCTCTATCCTATTTTATGTTCTATTTCGTTCTTTTATTTATTAAAACCCCATAATCATTTGAATCTTCCTGACTGAGATTTACAAGATGACCATAGCTTGCTTTAAGCCGACAATCTCCGTGGGATCGACCCTTACTCACCTAAGGTATTACTTGGACGACCCAGTACACTTGCTGGTCAGCTGCACGAAGTTGTGTATCACGATTTCGTGTACCAATGAGCAAGGAACGGATGGACTTTCTTCACAGAAGAGGGTAATGCAAACTAGAGATAACATTGACCTTTGCTGGATCCACAGAAATACCATTATTAGAGACAATGTGACCTAAAACAATACATTGTCTAACCATAAAATGACATTTCTCAAAATTAAGAACAAGGTTTGATTTAGTACACCTCTCTAATACTTTTGCAAGGTTGTCCAAGCAAAGATCAATGGAGTCCCCATACACACTAAAATCATCCATGAACACCTCCATGCAATGCTCAAGAAGATTTGTGAATATACTCAAGATGCACCTTTGGAACGTTGCCGGTGCATTGCACAAGCCAAATGGCCTTCTCTTATAGGTATAAGTTCCAAAGAGGCATCTGAAGGTAGTTTTCTTCTGATCTTTTGGAGCAATGTGGATTTGAAAATACCCAGAATAGCCATCTAAAAAACAGTAATGAGATTTACCAGACAATCGATCAAGCATTTGATCAATGAACGGCAATGGAAAGTGATCCTTCCTAGTGGCCATGTTCAAATACCGATAGTTAACACACACCCTCCATGAGTTTTGCACCCTTGTGGGTAAGGTGTTCTCTTCACAATCATGGGGGTTCCCCATACTTGGACCTTGAATCATACTCTTCTCATCAAGATTAGCATTATGTACTTCGGCTATAACATTGTCAATCAAGTCACACTGGAAAATGGGATGATCCTCCGGTGGGTGTCTCATGGCTTCATCAAGACTAAAGTTCACAATTCTTCCATAAATCTCAAAAGAATAAGTACCCGAGAAAATATCCAGTTTGAACCGAGAGGTCCTCAAGAACGGCCTCCCAAGCAAGATGGATGATGTCCTTTTGGATTCACTAGGCAGCATCTCAAGAATATGGAAATCAATTGGGAAGACCAATCCTTTTATACTCACCAACACATCCTCTGCAATACCGACCACAGATATTATGCTCTTGTCCGCCAATAAAAACCGAGCCACTGACCGTTTCAATGGTGGGAGTTTCAAGAAATGATAAATAGATAGAGGCATAATACTAACACCGGCACCAAGATCACACATGCAATCAATGAATTGGACCCCATCTATGGTGCAAGTGACTAAGCAAGGACCCGGATCACCACACTTTTCCGGTATTGCACCTATCAAAGCCAAAATAGAGCTTCTCAATGGAATAGTTTCTAAATCTTGTATTCTTTCCTTGTTCATATACAAATCTTTTAGAAACCTGGCATATTTAGGGACTTGGTGAATAGTATCAAAAAGAGGGATGGTTACCTCAACTTTTTTGAACATCTCCACCATTTTGGGATCAAGCTCTAGATGGTTCTTAGTCTTCCTTGTCAATGTAGGAAATGGAATGGGAGTAGCTTCTTCCAAGACCTTCCCATCCTTAGAGACTCCATCTCTTGGGTGGTTGACTTCTTCTTCGACTACCTCATGTGCCTCATCCTTCTCTTCAAATTCTTCTACCTCAACCACATCCTCCTCTTGAGTGACTTCCTTTGGATTTGGTGTCTCCGGACTCCTCTCTTGCAATTTGGTTCCGGATCTCAAGGTAATGGCATTGATGCCACCCTTGGGGTTGGGTAAAGGTTGAGAGGGTAAAGTACTAGAACTTGAAGCTTGAAGAGTAGAGGTAGGAGGTGGTTCCATACGGGCTAGAAGAGCTTGGATGGTAGATGTAAGACCGGTGAGACAAGAGGCAAGTATGGTTTGAAGTTCTTTTTGTCCTTGAAGGATAGAATGGAGTGTCTCATCTTGGTTGGAAGAAGGGGAAGGATAGATAATTTGGGATGTTTGTGGTTGATTGAGTTGAGATGCTTGCCTTTGGTGAGGCGGTTGGTAGGTTTGGTAGTTTCTTCCTTGGTTTTGATGTTGGTGTGGTGGGTTTTGTTGGTATGGTTGGTTTTGTTGGTACCGTTGTTGTTGATGGTTGTTTTTCCACCTTTGCTTCCCTCCATTATCCCTACCTCCTTGGTTAAATTTGTCCCTCTATTCTTGGTTGGAATTGTCTTGCCAACCTTGGTTGTAATTGCCCCCTTGGTTATAGTTGCCTCTTTGTTGGTCATACCCTTGGTTCGGATGGTTGTAATAGACATTAGTAGGTACTGTCATCTTGGAGACTTGGACATTCATCCGTATAATGGGAGTAACAAGAGCAAATTACGTGCACTCTTTGGGGAACCAACTGTTGACTTTGTTGTTGTTGATGAGGTGGAGGTTGAGGTTGTTGTTGATTAAGTTGGAGTTGCTTTAGAATGCTAGTCATCTCACCCAAGGTTTTGGTAAGGGCGGTGGTCTCACCACTAGAAGAAACTTCATTGATGGCTCTTTGATGATTGCTTCTTTGTCTAGATGTAGGGTGGACTCGGCCAAATCGGTAATGAGTTGTGATGCTTTTTCCGCCGTTATATACTTTGTCAAGGAACCATTACTTGAAGCATCCAAGAGGATTTTGTCTTGCGATTTCATTCCTTGGAAAAAGTAGCTAATCAACACTAGAGTGTCAATCATGTGGTTAGGGCATGAGTCAAGAAGCTTGCGAAACCGTTCCCAATACTCATATAAAGTCTCCGATTCACCTTGGATAATGCATGAAATTTCTTTCCGTAATCTATCTGTCACTTCCACAGGAAGGAATTTGTCTAAGAACTCCCTTCTAAGCAAATCCCAATCACTAACAATCTCATTGGGCAAAGTGTAGAACCACTATTTAGCTCTTCCCTCAAGAGAGAATGAAAAGGCATACAAGCAAACAGCAACCTCATCGGAACCTTCCCTCCTAATAGTAGAACATACACCTTGGAAGTCCCTAAGGTGTCTAATAAGGTGTCCATGGAACTTTGGTAAAAGATTGATCAAAGTGGTTTTAACCTCAAAATTAGCATTCAAGTCCGGATGACGCACTTGAAGTGGTTGAAAAACAAAATCCGGAGCACCAACTTCCTTAAGAGTGACTCTCCTTGGAGCGGTCATAGTATCGATACCTAAATCAATGGAAGAGTTATTAGTAGTATCAATGGAAGAGTAGATAGTGCCTTCTTCAAAAGACGATTCGGAGTCAACCTCGAATATGGTTGGTGAATTAGTAGAAACCCTTTCACCACCACCAAAGGCTAACCATCTCCGAGCTTGCCTAATGTGAAATAAAGTTCTTTCAATCTCCGGATCAAATGTAGCTAAGCTTGGATCCGGTAATGAACGTGTCATTCAATGAAGGAAGTATAGAGCTCATGACAACAAAATAAACTAAATAAAGACTAATCCTAACTAACAATAGAACAAACAACAATCAAGGAAAATGCAAGTATTAACATATCCACATATTTATACCAACCAACAACATAGCACACATATGTAACTCCCCGACAACGACGCCAAAAATTTGATGATAGAATTTATTGCCGGTCTAGAATTTACCAATTAAGTCCGTCATAAGTATAGTCTAAACCAACAAGTAATTCCACACCAAATTTAGAAAATGTGTCACCAAAATTCAAATCAATAACTAGGAGTAGAATCCTGAGTCATTTTCCCTAGGAGTTGCCCTAAGATGCACATCAATGGTTAGGAGTTCTCTTGGTGTTTTGGAGTTAAGTACAAGAAAAATAGGTGGACAAGAATTAAAATAATGAGCACTTAACAATTTAGATAAGAAAACCAAGAAATTAAGCTAATAAAGATGAATGACAATCAATCAATATATAAGCCTTGGTTAGGGGTGAGAATTGGAAGTCCTATCATCATAGTCTCCATCAATTGTGACAATAATTGGTTATTGCTCCACTTAGTCAACATCTAACTATGAAGGATAGTCAAATGGAGATAATCAATTTAAGTCCACAAGTCCTAGTCAAATCCTAACGAAAGACTAGCTTTAGTGGCATGCAAATCAATTAGAAATTTCCAATTATGAATCAACAAAGGACATTGACAATTCAAGTGTCTCCAATAACTCAACCCCCAAGCCAAGAGTGAAAAAATCTACTCCATAACTATAGTTGACATTTTCTAAAACACTTGGTGAACAAGAATGAAAGACATTATGAAATTGAGAAGAAAATTCAAATCAAAGTTATCTACTACAAACACTAAACAACGATAAGGTAACAACAATGAACATGAAATTCCTCAATGCATTAATAGAATTCAAAGTAAACAAGATCCAAACCCAAGATCTACAATAACTTGAGTAATAAGAACACTAAAACAAGAGTAGGAGAGTGAGATCTACAAATTAAAGCAATGTAAACTTGAATTAAATTCAGATCTAACCAAAGGATCCAAGAGAAATTCAAATTGAGAAAGCCAAAACCTAAAGAGAAGTGAGAATTTCTCTCTCTAGAAACATAAACTCCAAAACTAGCTAAAATTCTCTAATGTCTGAATTCCCCCTATTACCTTAGTTCTCTTGGGTCTTTAGCGTCCAAAATTCAGCTTAGATTGGACCTAGAGCTCCTGCGAAATCGCCAGTCATGATTTCACTAAGAATTTCACGTGTTTAGCGCCACGCGTACGCGTAAGTCACGCGTGTGCGTCCTTGGAATTTTGCGATCCATGCGTACGCGTAAGGCACACGTACGCGTCTACGGATTTCTCACTCAGCCACACGAATGCGCCATCTTTGCGCACCAGTCTCAGCAACGCAAATCCACGCATGCGCACAGACCTCGTGTGCGCGTCGATGTCCATGCCCCAAAGCTTCAATTTTCATGTTCCTTCCACTTGTGCATGCTTCCTTCCTCTCTTCTAGGCCATTCTTGCCCTATAAACTCTGAAATCACTTAACAAACACATCAAGGCATCGAATGGTAATAGAAGAGGATTAAAAATATAGCATATTTGGTGTAAAAGAAGCATGTTTTCAACCATGAAGCAAAATTGGGAAAGAAACACAAAACCATGCTTTTTATATGAATAAGTGTGAAAGAATGTTAATAAAACACCCTAATTCCATACAAGAATTTGATGTCGAAATTTGGGATAGAGAAGGGACAGAAAATCTAGTAGCAGGCCATCTTTCCAAAATTTATCCAAAAAAACTCAAGCACTACAAGTACCCCCTCAAAGTAGAATTCCCAAATGAACAAATCCTAGCCATTAAGATGATACCATGGTTTGATGATATGTCTAACTACAAGGCTAGGAGAATTATTCCTAAGGAGCTTAATTGAAATGATTCTTGATACTTCATATGGGATGACCCACACCTCTTCAAAAGATGTACTGATAACATCATATAGAGATGCATCTCTAAGGAAGAGATTCAAGGAGTTTATGGCATTGCCACGGTTTAGACTGTGGTGGTCACTTTAATGGAGAGAGGACGGCAGCTAAAGTTCTTCAAAAATATTACTCAAAAATAGTTTAATGATTCATAGTAAAACCTCTCAGCTCATTCTGAGTCTCATCATGCTCGGCATTCATGCCTCAATGTTCTCAATCTCAAAATAAGGTCATCATCACATCATGTGTCTCCCATTCAATATCAAAGATCTCCCCACCAACTCACTCAGACTAATTCATCCACAATTCATAGTACGCCTAAGTCTATGTCTTCTAAGATTTAACTAACTTTATCTAATTTAAGCCCTCTAACTCTTTCTCATTGGTCTCAAGTGTCAATTACTAGTTAGAAATCTTAAACAGTAGTTAAAGGAGTTTGGAAGACTAGAGAATCCTTGAAAAGTGAAGAAAAACTACTTTTAAGCAAAACAGGGGTCTCACGCATAGTTATCAGAACTGAACTGGTAATCAACATGGTCATATGACTGGGTCACTGGTTCAACCGGTGGGCCACTGATTCACCCGGTTAACCCGGTCATAACTAAAAAAAATAAAATTTTATAAATAAATTAAAATGATGTCTTAAAATTTAAAATATAAGTCTTTACAAATATTAATAATTCAATATTAAACATAACTAATGATCTAAAAAAGATAATAAATTATTCTCTAAATACAAAATATCTTTTCAATTAAAAATCTACCACAACCTTATGCAATATTTATGACATGTGAGGGATTGGTGTAGATCTATTCCAAATAATTATTCAGCATTTCCATGAACACAATCCCCTTCCTTTAAGTGTCATGTGAGGCAACCAGACATATCTCAATTCTGGCAGAATGGTATGGCACGTACCCGTCCTGAAAATAGCATTACCAGTTAATAGCAAACTGACTTAATCCTGAAGTAAAAGCAAACTATCATGCATACTCTTAAAATTATTATGTGCCTCTATCCAGACAACCTAAGTTTTTTAAGAAAGAAATTATTTATGACAACACATATTTTCTTTCTACGAATGGTTTTAAGAGTCAGGAGAGAAGGAACTACCTATGGAGAAGATATCAAGATAATATTTTTAAAATGATCCAATGTCTTCTGCTGAAAGAAAGAAAAAATAGAAAGTGAACTCAATTAGAACCTCGTCAAACAGTTAACTCACCTATGATAGAAAAATGCTTAAGACCATTAAATCAACACTTGTTCTTTTATATGCAAATAACCATGTATACATTTAAGCACCATAAAAAATAACAAATTTAACTATTCAACCAAAATTCACTAAAATTTTGTCAAGTTCAACAACAACTCTAAAAGACCAAATACAACAGCAGTAACTACCTAATTCAACAATAATTCTAAATAAAATTTACATCAAATCAGAGAAAGAACAGAAAGAACAGCAACAACAACTCTAAAAAACTAATATTCAACAAATAGAAAGAATAATAACTCCTCTAAAATTTGCTCATGTTCACCAAAATTAACATCGAATCAGAGAAAGAATAGCAACAACTCTAAAAAACCAACATTCAATAAACAAAAAGAACAGAAACAACTATAAAATTTGCTCAGGTTCACCAAAATTAGCATCGAACTAGAGAAATAACAGCAACAACAACTCTA
Source organism: Arachis hypogaea (assembly GCF_003086295.3). Lineage (NCBI taxonomy): Eukaryota > Viridiplantae > Streptophyta > Magnoliopsida > Fabales > Fabaceae > Arachis > Arachis hypogaea. The sequence goes on from NC_092040.1 coordinate 49,534,358, forward strand.
AAAACTAAATAAAATAGCAACAACCACATTCAACAACCACCAGATTCACCGAAATCAACATTAAACTAGAGAAAGAACAGGGTCAAAAGCTGGAGCTCACCTAGTTGAGAAGATGACGTCCACCACCACTCGACGAAGCGAACGCAGGGTCACGGACTCACAGTGAGAGAACGAGAGCATGACGAGGTGAGATACCCAAAGACTAAGAGTGATGAACTGACGACGAGGGGAGAGACGAGGTGAGGGTGAGGGAATACCGACGCCGAGCTCAAGAGAGTGACGAGGTGAGGGTGAGAGGCTGGCCGTTGCTGACGACAAGCTTGAGAGAGCAGAGACAGAGAGACAAGGGCATGAGGTTGGCTTTGGGAGTTAGGGTTCATTTCAATGAAAATGGGAGGATGGGGTGGGTCTAAAACGATGCTGTTTTAGGGGAAAAATAAAATAAATTAATGAACATGACCCATACCGGGTTGGATTAACCGTCAGGGTCAACGGGTTTGCATTAAACCCGTCGGGTCAAACCGGGTTCGACCGGGTCTGTTGCATGAACGGTTCAATGAGTGGCTCGACCGGCCAGGTGACTGGGTGACTGGATTTCTGATCGAACCGACTGGGTCGAGCCGGATTTGGTAACTACTCTCTCATGTATGCAACCCTCTGTTCGCGTACGCATGCTGTTGAAAAAAGGGTGGTCGTGTGTTCCAACCCGAATGGAAGACTCGTGTCGTGTGTTAAAATTCGCGTACGCATGGCCGAAATTCACATGTTCACGTATGCAACATGGTCCCCGCATACGCGAGACCCCCAGGTAGTAGAGAATGCCTAGGTTGCACGCACAGGTTCGCGAATGCATGCTGTATCAGACTCAGAAAAATCAAATGCTGCAGAATTTCAGATTTTTCACCGAATTTTCGACGTTCATAACTTCCTCTAGAAAACTATGTTTTTCTCAAACTTTATATCATTTTATAGCTCTTAAAATCATCTTAAAGTTAAAAGAAAGATCACTCAATTTCAAGGTTTGAGGCTTAAGTTATGATCCACCAAAGTTTAGCAAAAACAAGGTTTTACAAATTCTCTAGTTCCCAAAACTTCCAAAACCAAACCAATTCAAATGCATTCTAAATCATGTCAAAACAGTCCTATTGTACCTAAATTATGTTCGCATACTTTCCAATAATTCCACAATCTACCAACATAGAGTTTTATCCGAAAATTCCGACTTACACTTCTCCAATTCTCAATAATTAATAACCCAAAATATCATTTCACCATCATCAACATTTATCAATATCAACAAGCATCAAAGTTCATTATCAATACTCATAATCATCATTATTCAACCCTAACATCATTAATCAATATCGTCATTCATTGAAATCATCACAAACATCAAAATCATCATACATCAACAATTATCAACAACCAATTCAATCTTATCCTAAGGTCTACTAGTTTAAGTGTCTAGAAACATTACATATTACATAGAAGAAACCGAAACTATACCTTGGCCGATCTCCAATATGTACAATACACCAAATGTGATTCCAATCAAGCTCTCAACAAAAATTAAGCCACCAATTTCAATCCAAATGCTTCCAAATAGCCAAGACATACAACTCCGACAAGCACCAATGCTCAAACTAACATCATATATTTCATAAAACTCAAAACCTAATATTCAAAATATACCAAACTACAAGGGTTTATGAGAAACCTTACTTTATCCACAAAAATTGAAAATGAAACTCAACAATTTCTCACTAATGGTTAGCACCTAAACAACCAAAACACAAAAATCTACTCAAAACTCCAACCTTAATTTTTAAAATTCATAGAGCTACAGAATAGGGAAGGAGTTACGAAATCTTACCAACCAAAGTAAGATAGAACTAATGGGCTTGGCGAGAGCTTCACGTAGCCGCAAATCGCTTGCGAATCGGAGCACCATAGCTCGAGTTATGGTTGAATGAAGTTGAAGATGAATAGTGTTTCGTGAAACCCTTGCTCTCTTTCTCACTTCAGCAACTCAACCCTCATGTGTGTGTGTGTGTTTGTAGCTAAAAGTGTCCATTAATGTGTATTATATATGTTGGGCTTGCGCCCAACTTGAGCCCGGTCCAATCCATTAACGTTTTTGGCCCGTTTGGCCCAACTTTGAGCCAAACCTTTAGAATTAGCACCCAATTTTCAATTCTAAATATTTTCCTAAGTTTTTCTACTATTTTTATCATTCTCACATAGTACCGGACAGACTTAAACTGGTATTGTCGGCTAATTTACCAGTATGCATTTTTACACAATTTTTCGCAGAAAATTATAATTTCCAACTCAGAAAAATCTATTGAGTTCAAATATCATATTTAAATTTCCTAACAATATTCTAAATTTTTGAACCTATTTCGGGCAATTAAATTATTTTAACTCAACGGTTAATTAATTGCGGTTCTTACATGAAACAAGAAGAAAGAAAAGATGATGATGATGATGACGACTGATGAGCGGATATTTTATACGCTTTTTGGCATCATTTTCATTTAGTTTTCATAGGTTTTAGTGAAAAATTCACATTTTTTTATTCTACTTTGAGTTTGTGTGCTTTGTGGTGATTTCAGGTATTTTTTGGCTGAAATTGATGAGTTTAAGCAAAAGTCTGATTCAGAGACAGAGAAAGGACTGCAGATGCTGTCAGGATCTAACCTCCATGCACTCGAAGGAGCTTTTCTGGAGCTACAGAAGTCCAAATGTTGAGCTCTCAATGGCTATGAAAAGCTAACATCTAGGGCTAATATATAATAGTTTATACTTTGCTTTGGAAATGAAGGGCTAAAACTGGCATTCAATGCCAGCCACCTGCCCTATTCCTGAAGTCAAACGCCCAGAAGGGAGCAACTGGAGTCCAACGCCCAAAAGGGAGTCCTAAGCCAGCGTTCAACGCCCCTAAGGAGTTCTAGCACATGGAGACACCCTTGGCTTAGCCCAAACACTCACCAAGTGGGTCTAAAAAGTAGATTTTCGCACTACAAGACTAATTTATCTTACTTCTGTAATTCTTAGTCAGCAGATTAGTATTTATAGGAGGAGATCACCCTAACTTTAGATGATCTTCTTCTTCCTCCATTATTTTCAAACACTATTATGTATAGTATGAGTCACTAACCTCCTAAACTTAAGGTTAGGAGCTCTGCTGAGTTTCATGGATCAATAATATTACCGTTCTAGTTCAATATGTCTGATTCTATTCTCTTATGCATTTTCGCTCTTCATCTCATGAATTGAAGGTGACCCGTGACAATCATCCTTGTTCTACATAGGTTCTGTGCAAGTCCTGATCCGGATAGCATTGAACCAAAGCTAGAGATTGCATTGACCGTGGTCTCTGTGGCGTTAAGGCTAGAGTACTTGGACAACTTTGGGTACATGACATATAATCCCATTAATCGTGGTCTCTGTAACGTTAAAGCTAGAGTCAGAGGAGCATCACTTTCTGATCCGAAAGGTCTGCCTTGTCTGTGGCACCCTGAGTAGGATCCTGAAGGGGAGTGGATTGCTTAGAGCTTCATCTTCTGCTACAGTGAGAAACCTAGAGGTTGCTTGATGAGAGGACATGAGTCATCTCAACATGGTGAATTGCTACAGTGGAGGAGGTTAACTTGATGAGACAACATGAGTTAATCACTTACGGCTGCCACTAAAGGAATCAGAAAGTTATTAAAGTAGATAGTAAGAAAAGTTAATCCTTTAAGACAAAGTATCTCCGAAGCCTCAACCATTCTCATACCATTAAATTCTCATCTATCTAGTAACGTTCTATTTATCTATTTTGTTTTATATATTTTTCATGATAAACTATAATTTCTATCCGCCTAACTAAGATCTACAAGGTATCCACTGCTTGCTCAAACCAACAATCTCCGTGGGATCGACCCTCACTCACCTAAGGTATTACTTGGACAACCCGGTATACTTGTCGGTCTATCTGTGCGAATTCTGCAGAGCTAGTTTTGTGCACCAATGACGATGACGACGATAACAACGATGATGAAGAAAAGGAGAAGGAACGAAAGTTTTGAGTTGTGCAGAAATTATCAAAAAATAATATTTAAATTTTTTAACTGACAGAAGAAGTTTCTTAATTTGGACATGAAAATTTCTTAACGGTATCATTTTCTACTAAATGATGTACTTTTCTTGTCATTGAACAGATTGAAAGGTATTGAACTCATATAAAAGATCTAGTTATTCCTATGTCATTTGTAACAAATTGATGTACTTTTGGGTCTGAAAACACATTTGAATGTATTTTCTTAGTTGGGTAATAAGTATATAGTTTGGGCTTGTGATTCTTTAAAGATTTCTTATGTCATTTAGCAAAAAAATTTTTCATTTCTAACTAAATGATTTGTTTTTGTTATCACTGAATTGATTGTGTGGCATTAAACTAATATATAAGAGATTTAGTTATTCATGTGTCATTTGTAATAATTTGATCTATCTTTTAAATCTAAAACATATTTAAATATATCTTATTAGTTGAATGAGTCGGTTTTGGACTTGTGGCCTTTTTAAGTTTTCTTGTGTCATCAACACAAAATTCTTATGTCATTCATAAAAAATTTATGTGTAATTTCAATTAAATGATGTGTTTTTATTATCGTTAAGCTAATTGTGTGATATTTAACTAAGAAGAAGAAGATGATGATGATGATGATGATAATGGAGGAGGAGAAAGAAAAAGAAAGAAGAGAAAAGATCAAATCAGGAAAGGAGGAGGAGGAAAAGGAGGAGATGATTGTGGTAGTAGTGGTGGTGACAATGACAATCACGAAGGAGAAAGAAGATGAAAAAAAAAGAGGAGAAGAAGAAAAGAAAAAAGTAGGAATAATACACATACGAAGAAGAAGAAAGCGGGTATAGAGAAGAAGGAAAAAAAAGTACACACACAATGATTTGGTTGGACTTGAAAAAAAAATTACTTAATTGTCTAGTTTTTCTGTTAAATTATATTTATTAAGTTAAATAATCTAACTTCAAATTATTATCTTCCTAATATTACTGATAATCACTAAATTAGTAAATGTTACTAGAACGGTCAAACAGATCAGTTACATTTGTTATAGGGGTTGACTCGTTTATTTTTTCTTTATTCACGAGTTTCAATGTTCAAACCATAATGGTTTATGGCTAGTTTGATAGGTTAACAGGTTAGCTTGTTTATTTTTAAGAAATTTTAGATAAAAATTTAAGGCCAATTCTTTCATGTTTTTAATTTTGGTGTCGAAATTGCCGAAGTTGTTTTTTGTAGTAAGTTTTAAATATTAAAAAATTGTTTACTTTTATATTTTTTAATTTAAATATTAATTTTTATTTCTTTTTAGTAAGTTAGGCAAGTGTATATAGACACCATAGCATACACTAAAATTTAATTCTAGACTAAAAAATTTTAAGAAATTAAAAAATACAACTTTTAATCAAAAATTCTTTTTTAAAATTTTTTTTGAGTCGAGGCAGATCTTCAAGTTGAATCATGAAAATACTAAAAATGTATTTTTCTAAAAAATACAAAAAAATAAAATTAAATAAGTCACCTATTTAACCCACTATTTTTTCGAGTTAATAAGGTTCAACAACATGTTGTTTTTAAAATTTAAATAAATTTGACCTTAGTAACAAAATCCATCCGTTTATAGCAAGTTGAGCAAGTTGAGCAAACGAAACAGTAAAGTTCCTTTCTCCTTCCTTCACTCTTCCCCGTTTTTCATTAGAACACATCGCTGGGACAGGGTGAAAATCGTGTTTGCTGTGTGGTTTATGTCTATGTCGTACTTGAAATAAACTCATCCTTAGTTACCTCCTTATAAAAGATTTTATTGCAATTTCTTTTAATTTTCTATTTATTTGATGAATAAAAGATTGGAAAGATTTTATTTGAATAAGAAAACATTTTATCTGTTTACATATTTTTCTTCTCCAAAACAAAAACAAAGAGAATTGTATTTACATTATCCCATTCCTTGAGTTATTTTTTATGAACTAATTTTTTCCAACATTTAAACTGATATACTTCCTTTCATCATGTATAAAATTTGTGATCTAATGCGTGAATTATGCTGTACTTCATCCAATAATAAATTTCCTTGAGTAGTCAACAAATAATAATATTAAAAATAATTTTTACAAGAAACATTTCTTTTGGCCTAATTGTACCAAATAAAAAATTAAAGCAGTTATTCATTCGTGTATGGACCAAGTAGCACACCTTATAGCACGCATCGTGATAAAAACATTAATGGCAAGCAAATAGTATTATATAATAGCACCCATGGCCTAATTTAAGCTAATTAATTAACTTTGGAGAGGGAACCATTATTGTAGAAATTAAATTTTCGAATGGGTGCTTTGGAGAAGGGACCATGACTATGGAAATGTCATGTGGCATGTCCACTATGTTGGAGACAATTGCACATTGTATTAGACAAACGTGAACACATAGGTAGGGTTCACTTGAATTGCCTTGTGTTCTATGCAATGTCCAATCAAGACCACAGAAATTTCCCTATTGCTGCTAACTGCTTCTGAAGAAGGGGTTTTCAGTGTACCCACTAGCTATGTTGTAGCCTAAGCCAATAATGTCATTTTCTACACATCAATTTGGTGCATCATATAACGTGAAATTAAGATTTAAAACCCTACACAAGAGATATGATGACAAATGGTAATAATAATAATGATACCGAGAGATAGACAACTCCCTTTAATTAAGAGATTCACTAATTTCAATTCTCTTCTTGTAACTTTGTGTCTCTTCCGCCATTGAATGGAAATGAAACATTTCGTATATATGTCGAACAATAATAATACGATGTCACGTACTCGTTTAAATATATAGTTTTATTTATTCAAAAATGAAAAAAAAAACGCTATAAGGATATCATTACCACATGCTTAACTTTTACCAACATTTAAAAAATATTACCAAATCATATTAAAATATTACTTATGTATATTAGTAATATTTTAATAAATATTAAATATATTTTATGTTACTAAAGAGTTTTATTAATATTTTTTTAAAGATTTAATAATATTTAGTAAAAAAATATTACAAAAAATATTCTATAATAATATTATAAAAAATGTTACAATAAACCGTCAATGATAATATTTAGAGAAATATTATAATAGATATGTTTTGTAATGCTTAAAAAAAATATTATCATAGATAATTTTTGTAATATTTAAAAAAAATATTACCATAGATATTTTCTGTAACACTTAGAAAAATATTACAATAGATATTTTTTGTGATACTTACAGAAGATTACAATAGATATTTTATGTAATACTTAAAAAATGTCACAAGAAATCTTTATAATAACACTTTTAAAAATGTTACAATAAATATTCTATAGCAATACTCTAATAAATGTTACAAAAGATTTTTTTGCTAACAATAAAAAAATATTACAATAGATCTTTAGTAATGTTTAAATGCACAAAATATTGAATTAAAATTTTTTTCTTCAATTACATATTCTACACCTATTTTACAAAATAAACCCAAAATATTTAAACATTAAAATTGGTCTAATAAATCAATTTTTTTATTTCTCCAATATGCTTACATGATTAGATACAAAATGAAAACGATAATTATTATTTAATTGAACTTGATCTTCATTATGCATGCTAATAAACACTCATGCTTCATGATGGAAAGGCATGCAAAGTTTAGATTTCATCTTATAAAGCTACAATTAAAAATTGAGAAATAGATTACTAAGACTGGGTTTGAGACTTTGAGATGAAAATAAAACAAGAGGAGAAGCAAAATAATAAGAAGTTTTAAACAAAGTATTCAGCATCACTTATTTTCAAAAGTGCTAATAAAAAATCTTAGTTTTTTATTCAATTTGAAATACTTTATTTTAGAGTATAACTGAAAAGAAGAACTAAGATAATTGACTTCCATTTACTTTTTTTTCCACTCCTTACGAGGATATACATCCAAACATCTCAAGTTATATTTGTTCTTAAAATAGCTAAAGATGTGAGATAGTTACTTACTGTAACTTAAGTTTTAGTGAATCCAAGAGAATCACATAATGAATCTTTACCATCTTTTATATTTGGCTGGAAGGATCTTAAGCATCTTCCTTTACAGCTGAATTATTGAAACAAAAGTAACTAGTTCAGTAAAACAAATGTGAAAATGGCCAATTTCTTAGTAATACATAAAGGATGGAGAGCAAAATAATGCAAGTCCTTATAACCATGAACTTGTATTGAGAAGACATATGAAAGTATTTCACCACCATTGTCACAAATTGCACAAATAGTATCATAACCAACACTTTGCCCAACATTGACGTCAAGTTCACCATCGGACTTGTCACTCTCTACTTCTTCTGAATCAATTATAAATTTTGGTTTCCTAGAGAATCGAACATCCTGCCATTAACCAACATAACCTCAAATAATTGAAATAAGAAAGAACATCAAAGAATATTTACATAAATAGAAATACAAAGAAAAAAACAAAGAGCTAACAATTTCACTGACCTCATGGAATAGTTTATTTGAATCTCCCTCTCCGATTAAGTTTAGCAGATACTGTAGATTCAAGTTTTTTATTAAAAAAGTAAAAAAAAATGAAAATGATACTTTATGGTGAATCCACATTGTATCCAGAAAATAGCAAAGGTCATAATTAAAGACAAATCAAATAAATAATTGAGCAATTATCTATCCATAAGAATTGAAAATGTCAACCTTGCAACTCAACTATATAATAAAAATTAAAATTTTAAAAATAGGAAGCCATCTATTGTGTAATTGGCACCAGAACAATTAGCATGGTAATTCAATTTTTGAATGCTAATATATATAAAACTTTATTTAATTGCACAACAAACCCAAAAGCAAGAAATAAGTGGTATATATGTAGTGCTGCAAAAAGATACTTTTGTTTCTAAGCTACAACTGATCTCATCACCTGTGTTCCACAATTGATCTCATCTATTGTTCTCTCTATTTAGATTTGGAGCATCTACATTCATTTTCAAGATAATGAATACAGATGTACAATACCATTTAGTTAAACTGCAGGAAACCTTTAAAATTAAAACAAGTAATGTCATGGACCTTAATCCCAACTAAGATCACCATTTCAATATAGATACCAGTTAACCACGAATTCATAATAGTAGAAGGTACTCAGAAAACACCAACGCAACAAGCAATAAAGCATTTAACCTTCTATTTAAGTTTTTCTAATTGCTCTTTATGTTCTCTTGCTCCATTTCAGCCATGGCTTTTTTTCTGCGGACCTTCTTCTTACATGACCATCTCCAACCAAAATCATCTCTGCCATTATCAATAACAAAAACAAAAAATGAATATAAATAATTGTGACAATTTAGAGAGAGGAGATCAAAGAATAATGAACAACAATGTTTAAGGAACCTGAATCATTGGCAGTCTCCATGCTCATTGAAACAAAAGCCTGTTAAAATTTACGGCCAAAATTGAAATTCTAATATGTAAAGAATGACAAGGAATTAATAGCGGAAAGAATCAATTACAACTAATCAGAGGACAAAAGACCTACTGGAACCGAGGCAGCGGCGGAAGAAAACCATAGCAGAAACAACATACACGAGAGCAAGCGCTGAAGGCGACGATAGAAGCAAGAGAGGTGGCGGTGGAGTGAAAGACGCTGGCTCAGAAAGACAGAGAAGAAAGGCAGCCTTCACATTCAGGGACTTTACATCTTTGATTAATCCTGTGCAGCTACAATGTGAAGTAATATGTAAACAGAAAGGCGAAGACAATTAAGCTAGACCTCAAATTTAAACGTCATTAGCCAAGCAAGAAACCAGAAAAAAACTATATTAGCCTTAAAATCTATTAGACCTTAATCTAGTTCTACTATAAGAGTGAAGTATTCAGCCCTAAAACTTTGCTTCGTAAGAACTAGTATCAAATCACTTAAAGAAATAAAACTTTTATGTTATAACCTAATTAAATTTTATTAATTTAGTTAGCTAATGAGAAAATATAGGAAGTTGTAATCTCACTTTCTAGTTTGAAGGAATCTTGATAATCAAAGAAGAGGACAATGGTTGGCTTCATTGTTAAGAGGCAAATCTAGAATGCCGACCAATGGTTCCATGCATCCAGCATGCTGCTTCCTGCAATTTTTCAGCATGCAATATTATTCATTTTAACAAGTTACGAAGTATCAACAAAATTTATAAACCACCACTCAGAATAAATCAAAGACATAAACAACTATTTTGTCTTGTGCCATTATCCATTAAGTGATAATCACAACCAAGCCCTATTCTTCTATGTTCTGATCCCCTTAGATAGATAACTTTTCTATTTAGATGATGGAAATAACCATTGTTTGAGTCTCAAGTAATTTGATTTGAGTAGCGAATTAAAAGATGAATAAATATAGAAAAGTGAGCATGCTTTAAATGCACAATTTTGGTGAGCAAAGTAAACTTAAAAAGATTATTATTAATAGAAGATTATGCAAATATTAATTATCAATGCTAGCCATATCCTCAACTTCCAAATGAAAAATATGCATTATATTGATCATAATCTTTGATTGTAAAATCTGATCTTAAATCTTAAGGTGAAGCAGACTCTTTTAAATTGTACTATGTCCAGGTTCCTCTAAAATATATAGTAACAACGTTTTTTGAAAAATTTCTTCAAACACCTTAAATGGACTTTCAAAAACTCAAACAACTTTCATAAAAAACTTTATACTAAAAAATTTGGATTAATTGTCAAACACAACATATGTATTCATTTACATAACAATGAAAATTGTTAACTATAATTTTTTAGCTATAACTGAGAAGCGAAATAAAAAACAAATTCACATAATCCTCACTATCAGCAATTGAAGTTTTTCTTTTTCAATTTGCAATGAGAAGCTTCAACATCATGCAATTCAAATCGAAATGAGTAATTTCAATTGTAAATCGATGCACAAAAACTTGTCTTTCAACAAATTTTCCTCGGCAAGTATACTGAATTGTCGTCAAGTAAAAACTCACAATAGAGTGAGGTCGGATCCCACATAGATTAATTGGTTAAACAACTTTAATTAGAGGAGTGTTCTAGTTGAACTAAGTAGATTTGAATTTAGAATTGCAGAAAATTAAATGGCGGAAAAAGTAAATTGCAAGGAAGGTAAATGACAGAAAGTAAATGGCTGAATCTAAATGGCAAGAAGTAAACTGCAGGAAAATAAATGGGAATGGGGTGATTAAGCATAAAGGTAAATAGCAGAAATTAAAGAGAATGGGAAGATTAGAGATGGGGAGTTTATTAGGCTTAGGTGATGTTGCATTCTCCAGATCAAGTTTATTCTCATCTCTTCCTCAATCAATGCATTCATTGATCTCTTGGCAATCTTAGGTGATTGAATCTGAATTTGTTGGCAATTCAATCTCTCTAACCTTGAACAATTTCCCAATTCCTTGATCTAATTGCTCATGGGAAGAGATAAAGTGTGGTCACTGATTATACCACATGTATTTCCAAACACTACAAGAAATACTGTTAAAATCGACGGCCATATCGATGGCAACGCCGTCGATAATAATAAAAATCGACGAAAAAATTGCCGGCAAAATCGGTCGCTTTAAAACGTGTCGATCTTTTAAGAATCTAATAAAATCGACGGCTTGCGGGACTGTCGATAAGTTTTCAATAAAATCGACACCCAATGTGACGATAATATGGAGTTAAGATTTTTACACATTTATAAAAAGCGACATTCTGGTTGTCGATAATATTATAAAAAAATGACAACACATTTGTCGATATTTTATTTATTAAAATTGACGAACTCTCCGTCGATATAATTATTAAATTACCGACAAGTCTTTCGTTTATTTTTTGTTTTATTTTATCCCTTTTAAATTAAAAAGCGACAGCGTTGCCGTCGATTTTTTTGTCCATATTAAATTAAAAAATCAACAAGATAACCGTCGATTTTAATACCCATATTTTTTTACTATTTCTTCTACTTGAAAATAGTAAATTATTGATACAAATAAATTTTTAAATAGATAAATAAAATTTATACTAAATATTAGATAATAAGATAAATAAACTTTTAAATATAGAAATACAATTTATACTAAATATTAGATAATGAATTTGCAAACTTATCAAAAAAATAAACATTCCTCTAACATAAAGATTCAGAACAAAATAAATAACTAAACTTATATTTAAATATATCTAAATTGCAATTTACTAATGATACAAAATATTATTTTTATTGCTGAAGAATCATTCTCAATTTGAAACGCTGCAATCTCCTTGTAATTTTCGAACAGGCATCCTGGATTATTGTTTTGGAAATAAATAGTAAGCATGATATATAGCAGCTGCGAAATTTTACACAACATTCAAAATATAAAATATAAAATATTAAATATTATAGTTCAGCAATAGTTGAATGCACTAAAGATGAAAAATGATTAGGATCCTAACTTATCTTCCTAATTTTTAAAGAATGTAAGAGTATCAATCAGGGTTAAGAGCGACCAACCTCTTTAGAAAAATGAACACCATTTGCCTTTTTTATAGCTTCAGCCCTGTAGAACAGAAACAGATTATTAAAAAGGCTTCATAATTGGATTGTTTTAATAAATGCTTTGATTTCACTTCCTCAAACACTTGAGTTCAGTGTGAATCATGGCTTACATATCTCCTCCTTCATAATAACTTAAGACAATAGATACAAAACAACCCTGCAAGGAAGAATATGAATAACTCTGTTAGTAAATCTACCAAACATATATAATGGAAGTTCTGATTGTCAAGAAAAGATTGACCCTTTCTACCCATGAATCTTTATGCTCCACTATAAATGGATTTTGAACTTTAGATATAAGCTCCATCTATAAACCAAGGAAGAAACACAACCAATCATCTTAATTAATCTCTAACAAACTGGAACCATACATCAAAGTGCAATCACTGAGCAAAAAATAAAAAGAAAGAAGCACAAATGGCATTTGGAAGCCTTGAACAATAATGAAAACAAAGTCTTATATATACCATGGCCATTGGAAATTTATCACCAACATGAGTATAGAGTAAATTACTGTCACTAACAAGTTTTTCAAAAATACAGTCACTATGCAATTCTCAGAAACCACCATTACTAGTGAAAAAAAAGGCATATTGATTTGTTGAGAAGGTGAAAGTGACCTTGGTGGTAAATGGTAATGAATCTCAAAAACCACTTGGGGATTTAGTCTGATATATTTGTCCACGGATTGACTCTCACCTACTTTGTTGGTTCAGGCTTTCAAAGAGAAGGTGTGTCACAGGAGGGGCACAAGAAGAGGAGATTATCATCAGATAATAGTGAACACACCACAAATTTCAACAACTACATCGTCAGAGTTCTAAGAAGGAACAATAACATGCTGAAAGCACATCTTGAGGCTCAGAATATGAATTACCAGCTGGCCAGAGAACATCAGAAGGAGCAAACATATAGCTTGGTTGAAACTCTTGGCAAGCTCACAGATGCTCTATCAAAAATTGCTGACAAGCTGTGACTATATTCAGATTTAAGAAGGAACATAAAGGGTCCTTATGGTGTGGACAAGGATGTGTCCAGTACAATTACTTTTGGTAGGCATTTCATTCTGATAACATCATCAATTTGTTCTCCCTTATTAATTAGTACAACACTCTTAGCATTTTCTTCTCATGATACCTTTTTTATTTTTGGGTGGAAAGAACTTTTCTTATCATTTGTTCACATGAAGATAAAGTTTAAACAATTTAAACTTCTCTCTCCTAATTCCTACGAGTATTTAGGAAAAATGGCTAATAAGTATTGAACATGTGCTAATATTCCTCTTACTCTGACCCAGTCAGCAACAGTTGCACAGAACCAGAAGGATCTAAGAAATTACCATTTTACATTAATCACTTTGTTGTTTTACAATGTCCCTTAAGTTCCTTTACAGTCAAGCTATATCCAGCAACCTGTAAACCTGTGAAGAGCTAAGAAGAACGGAGACATTGGTTATCTGAGTAAGTAACTTTTGATTTCTGAATACATAAGAAACTATCTAGAAATGTAGAAATGGCACCAGCAAAATGCAGAGCTTAAACATATCATGAAAGGGCTAACATGGAAGGATTTTGCCACAAGATCAAAGTGTGGATTGAAAATAAAAGATACTCTTTCACCCCATGGTGTGTTTGTTACCTGAAACAAAAGGATTGATAGTAATGTGAGCAAAGAGCAACCAAATTGGAGGCAACTATCAAGTCTTGCACCACTGATGGGTGATATTATTAAAAGCATCGAGAAAAGCCATACAAATTCTTGATTACAACTGACACAGACTAGGCCTAAGAGAGGAATGCCACATACCTTAGCAATGCACTTGTTCAAACATGTAGAAGTGCCTTCAACATCATAACAATAGTACACGCTCAATGGATTCTGCTCATATCCCACACTGGGAGGGATGGTCAGCAGCAATCTGCATAATTGAATTTAAGTAATTATAAACCAAGACTTTTAAAACAGGGTTAAAAATAGTAAGAAAAGAAAAAAGAAGATGAAGTACATGTTCATTGGTTTAATTGAAAATCAATATCATGTACATTACACAGGTAAACATAATGTTAAATCTACATTTAGAACTATTGATATTGCATCACACTAAGAACATAATTAGAAGTGCTAATCAGCTACTCAGCTCGTCAAACTTTTGATGACTTTTCTCTAGAATTAATTTTGAGAACCTGTTGTGTCATACAAACCAAGAGTTAAAAATTTGACGTTAATCAAGATCACTAGGATTATATATTAGCAGTTAGCACTATTACTATCTGACTAAATTATTCTAGTAACCAATTTCAACCAACTCCAATAATTCATTAGAAATCGGCCTAATCTAATGTAAAATCAATAATTCATTTCATATTTTTATATGCATTAAACGAATAAAAGTTTTCTACTTTTATTCTTAACCGATATTGAATATAACTTAATAAAAAATTAGAGAACTAACACCGGAGATAGAGAAGAATCCTATAAATCCATGTCAGTCATGAAGAAAGAATACAAAATTGCAGGATAACACAGAAAAAGGAACAAAAGTAGTGATAACACCCGCAATGCCTTTCTTCCTTCATCAATTTTTGAATTGAAGACCTATATCATTGAGAAAAGTAGTGAATCATCTACAAATGCTGAGCAAAATTTTTATTGATGAAAAAAATCAATTGAAGAACGAAAAAGAGAGAGTAACTGATTTTGATTGAGCACGGTCAATTGAAGGCAGCAGCAACAACGGCACAGAGAGACGAAGCGATCGATGAAATGTGATGAATTGATTATGCAAACTAGGTTTCAGTAATATTAATGCAATTGTTATTAACAAATGCAAATTTAAAATTTCATTATGAAAATAGTAGATACAACAACTGCAAAAGAAATATAATAATCAGAGAGACTGAGAGGAACTTACATGAAGAGGATGGCGCGGCGGCGGGTTTTCTCAGGCGTCGGAGAAGAAGAAGCTCTACTGATCTGCTCTTTGTCTCTCTTCGTGATGGAGATTCCATCTCTGGTCTCTACTCTCGGGCGTTGGAGAAGAAGAAGAAGCAGCCTTTCTCTGAACTTTCATTCTGTGGAGGTTTGGGTTAATGTTTAGGAAATGGAGTGAAACAAAGGACGCGGGTAATAAACGCGCGCATAATTTTTTGTTTGATAAAAATCGATGGTAATTTCATCGATTTTAGTTAAAACAAAAATCATTATTCTAGTTGTCTATTTTATATAATAAATTCACACTGTCCATCCACTTTTAAAAGCAGATCTCTATCGTTTAAATTTATTGACGGCAAAAACTGTCGATATTATAATTATTAAAATAAACATCTAATTCGTCGATTTTAAAAAAAAAATAATTATCACCCATTTTCTCGTTGGTAATGTGACGATAATATCGATGTGTTGAAAGTTGCTAAAATAATAGACGATATTGCCATCGATTTTAATATTTTATTTTAATAATTTCTTTTTCATTTTATCGACGCCAAGCTGTCGAAAAATATCGACAGAAAATTTGACCGTCAATTTTTTGCGTCGATAATTACATTGTTTCTTGTAGTGAAATCAAAGTATTAGTAGGATTATATGTCACTATATTCATCCAAACCCCAATCCGGTCCAACATGAGAAAGCATTTCTAGGATTATATAGCCACCAACGTTGCTTCCTTTGCTCCTTTCTATAGCCTTTTTGTTGCTTATTTGCTTTCCCTTCCTCAGCTTCTTTTCCACCTATTATCAATCAAACAATTGCATCAAAGTTTGCTATAATCACAAGATGTTTGCATCATTCAATCATCAAGTAAATTTTGCATAAAATCTTATGAAAAGCACATAAATAACCAAGTTTAATTGAATCAAGGGATGCATGAAATTCTCACCCAAATACTTGCTTATAGCTCAAGAAAGTACATAAAACCTAATGAAAACAAATGAAAAAGGCTTGTGAAACTAGCCTAAGATGCCTTGGCATCACAACACCAAACTTAAATCTTGCTTGTCCCCAAGAAAGCACTAAAACATGAGAAAGATGAATGAGAGCAGAGGGAACTAGAGGTCCTTATCAGAAAACAGTTAAACTTGATTCATGGGGTTTTATGCAGGATATATCCGCAGCTCAACCTTTATTGGTTTTCAGGTGTAAAATGTCCATTTAACTGCTAACTAAGGTGCTGCTGTGAAACCTTATTGTTCATTGGTCCTTGGTGTTTGATTTTTGCTTTTCTTTTACTTAGAAACTTATTCTTCAGTTGCAGCTTAGTGTTATATATTGCAGCAGCTTTTTAGCTTAGTTTTCAGTCAACACATACACACCACAGACATTTGGCTCACAATTCATCTTAAGAACATTGGTGCCCAGCACCTCTATGGGTCACTAAATGCCTTGTAACTAGGTTGCTCTTGATAGTGGACTTTTGGTTGATAATCCTGGGTTAGTTAACCCAAGTTACCAAGTGTTGAAAGATTTCTTAGAACCTAATCATCCAAGCAGATCCTAGTACAAAAACACCACATGCATGTGTCTTAAGGTTCATGCTATTGGTGTCTAGCTTATTCTTTATTTCTTTCATTTTTGTTGCCAGGTTTTGGCTTTTCTTCCTTTCCTTCTTAATTGTTTTCTTTCTTCCAAGGATGATTATTCAGTAAAGTTTCACATACAGAAACCAAAATCATACTTTAGGGACTTCCTACCCTTCATCTTTATTAATGAGCTTGTTAAACAATTAAACATATACCACCACTTAATCTTATTCTATTTCTTACAAACTTAGACCATTACTCTCTCTGTTTCAAACATTCTCTTTTATTTAATTAAGAAGGGGACAAGACATACATTCAAGCAAAGTGAAAATGAAACAGGCACTTATACTAGTATACTTAAATGAAAACTAAAGAACAAACAAACAGAATTCAAAATGAAGGTAAAGTACTCAGTAGGGGTACATTCAAACTTCCAGTTAAAACATTTTAAGGTAGCAACAGTTTAGTAACAATACAACTTCTTGGTGTCTTCTTGTTTCTTCCTTGTCATCATCATCCATAGCTTTTGTATCCTTCTTTGTTCTCAGTAAATGATGGTGTATCTTACCCTCAAAGTGATTGATTGACTTCCTGCAACATTTTTGGAAGTTGCTTGCTCCCCAAGCACTTGAGAAATTGTTAGCATGCATTTATGCTTGTGATTTTCTGGACCTAAGTTGGTGTGGGAACATCAAACTTAGTTCCTTGCCTACTCTTTCATGCAGCAGAGTGAATACATGCAAGGAGCATCAAATGCTTTTGTTCATAAAATAAACTACGAACTAAAAATTAAACAATTGTCAAGTAGTTTCTCTGATTGTTTGGAATTAGTGACTAATTATACTAGGGGATGCAATATGTTCATAGTGAAATCTATGGTCGAACACCAAACTTAGAATTGCACATTCACCTTTGAATTCTTTTGGTGTGCAACACCAAACTTAGCTCCTTGCAATGCAGAGAAATCTACTTATCTCTTTTATTGAAATAGCCATGAAAAGAAAATTACCTTTGGTTGGGTTGCCTCCCATGGAGCGCTTCTTTAACGTCATTAGCTTGATGGCTGGCCTTTGTCAGGGAGGATTGTAATGTCTTAGGTCCTCTCCTCTCACACTGAATCTGTCTCCACTTGCTTCTTTGAGAATCTCTACATGCTCCAAGGATAAGATTTTATTGGTGATGTACACTTGAGGCAGCTGAGATGGAATAGTAAGAAGATGAGGCAGGATTAGTGGGTGGTGGATTGATATCACTTGATCTCCTGGAGAAAAGTACTCTGTAGGGATCCTTTTATTCTTCCATCTCCTTAGTACCTTCTTCCCAATTCTTTTCTCTTCTTCAAGTGGTGTTTTGGTGATTCCTGTGTCCGGAGGATCCTTGTTGATTATTTCTCTTGGCTCTTGTGGTTTCAGCTCTTCCTCGGGCTTCCTTGGTTGTTGTATCTCTTCAACTTCCTGTTTGTCCACGAAGGAGGTCTCTAGAAACTTTGCTTGTGGTTCACTGCTAGTTTCCTCCAAGAACACTTTATTGTGCTCATCCTTCAACTCTTTGTTCTCTTGTTCAGATTATTGTGAGGGCTTGAAGACATGAAAGGTAAGTTGTTCATCATGTATTCTCAATATCAACTCCCCTTGCTCAACATCTATGAGTGCTCTGGCAGTGACCAAGAATGGTCTCCCGAGAATGATTGGGTGAAGATAACTCTCTTCCATCTCAAGAACAACAAAATCTGCAGGGAGGAAGTACTTTCCAACCTTCACTAGTACATTTTCAACCACTCCTACTGCTTGTTTCTGAGTCTTGTCAGCCATTTGAAGGATTACATCTGTGGATCTTAGCTCATTAATTTGTAGCTTCTACATGAGAGACAGAGGCATTAGATTTCTGTTTGCTCCCAGATCACAAAATCCTCTGTCAATCATTGTATCCCCTATAACACAAGGGATGTGGAAACTCCCTAGATCTTTTTTCTTCATGGGCAAATCCTTCTTGATAAGAGCACTACATTCCTTATTCATATATACTGTTTGACCCCCCTTTAAGGTACTTTTCTTGGTTAGCAACTCCTTCATGCATTTAATATATATAGGCATCTGTTGGAGGGTTTTAATAAAAGGAATGTTGATATGGAGAGATGCAAACATATCTAGGAACCTTGAGTATGACTTATCTTTCTCACCACCCCTAAGTCTCTAAGGGAATGGTGCTTTTGGCACATATGGTTTCAGGATTTCTTTCTCCATTGGTTCTTCCATTTGTGCAGAGTTGATTCCTTGTTTCTTTTTTCCAAGTTTTCCTAGGGAATTCTTTGGCTGTGCTCTGTTGGCTTGCTAGTATCTTCCTCCAGAACCTCTTCATCTCATAAAGTGATCGATTTGCATTCTTCCCGTCTCACATTCTTTGTCTCTCCTCGTGGGTTCTTCTCAGTATCACTTGAAAAGCTGTCAGTAGACTTAGGAATTTGCTGAGACAAGTATCCTACTTGAGATTCAAGCCTCTTGATGGTGTCTCCTTGGTTCTTTATATTAGACCTTGCTTCATCCTTGAATGCCTTGTTATCTTGAACCTCTTTGCAAAGATTTCCAAGCATAGCCTCAATCTGGGATAGTCTATCTTCAAGTGATGGTGGCGGGTTAGAATTGGGGGGTTGAGAATGGTTATTTTGGACTTGATATGGAGGCTGGGAATAAGTGTTTTATGGGGCTTGGTATATTCTTTGGTAGGACTGTTGGTAAGTGGAGTTGTTGTAATGGTTGGAAATGTGAGGCCTATTATCTTGGCTCTGGTTTTGTTGATTTTCCCACCCGAATTTTGGGTGGTTCTTCCAACCATGATTATAAGTCTTGGAGTATGGATCATGAGGTCGTCTTGATGAGTTTCCAACATAATTGACTTACTCCCAGTCACCTTCTTCCTCTGCATTCAACTCTTCTTGGGCTGGTGGTTGAGTGTGGATTGCTGCAACTTGGTTCTTCTCCATCTACTTGGTGAGATCTGCCAATTGCTTAGTGATAAGATTGTTTTGAGCCAATATTACATCCATGTGATTTAGCTCCATCACCCCTCTATTGGTGCTTCTATCAAAGACATAGAAGTATTCATTATTTGCCACTATTTCAAGGACATCAATGGCTTCTTCTATGGTCTTCTTCTTGTTGAGAGAGCCTCCGGAAGAGTGATCTAAGGCCTACTTTGACTCTTGTGATAGACCTTCATAGAAAATGTGTAGCTGTACCCATTCATTAAACATATCCGGAGGGCATTTCCTTGTCAACTCCTTATATCTCTCCCATGCTTCATAAAGTATTTCACCATCTTGTTGCCTGAATGTTTGGACCTCAGCCCTCAATCTGTTGACTCTTTATGGAGGGTAAAATCTTGTCAAGAACTTGTTCATCACATCTTCCCAAGTTGTCAAAATCTCCTTTGGAAAGGATTCTAGCCACTTAAATGCCTTGTCCCTCAGAGAGAAGGGGAACAAAAGTAATCTGTAGGTGTCAGGATGAATACCATTGGACTTCACAGTATCACAAATTCTCAAGAATATGGTTAGATGTTGATTGGGGTCTTCTTGGGCACTTCCTTCAAATGAGCAATTGTTTTGGACAAGGGTGATGAGTTGAGATTTTAATTTGAAGTTATTGGCATGAATGGTTGGTTTTAGAATGCTGCTTCCACAATTTCCTGGGTTTGGGTTGATGTAAGAGCCTAAAACTCTTCTTTCCTGTCCAGCATGATTGGCTGCACCCTCTCTGACATGATTATGCACCTCTGCCTCATGATGGTTCTCCGTATCATCATCTATATTCATATCTAAGTCCTCATCTTCTTCTTCTACACCAACAACCTTCTTTCTTCTTGATTCCCTCCTTAATCTAAGGAATGTCCTCTCTAGTTCAGTATCAAAAGAGGTTGAGGTTTCTCCTTTTATACCTGTCATACACTCAACAAACACAGGAAAACAGCAAGTGGAGAATTCACTACAATTTGTTGTTAGATTGGTTAGTGCAATTGATCAAACAGTTAGTGGATTAGTGTGCTCAAGAGTGAAGAAATAAAGAAAATCAACTTAAATTGCAGGGAATGACAGTAAACTGCTGAAACTGAAACTAATTAACAAAAGAAAAGAAAAATTTTCAATCTAGTTATCCTTCAATTTAATCATTGTCAATACAAAATCAATCCCCGACAACAGCGCCATAAACTTGATGCATGAAAACTTGTCTTTCAACGAATTTCCCTCGGCAAGTATACCGAATTGTCGTCAAGTAAAAACTCACAATAGAGTGAGTTTGAATCCCACAGGGATTGATTGGTTGAGCAACTTTAATTAGAGGAGTGTTTTAGTTGAACTAAGCAGATTTGAATTTAGAATTGCAGAAAATTAAATGGCGAGAAAAGTAAATTGAAAAGAAGGTAAATGACGGAAAGTAAATGGGTGACTTAAAACGGCAAGAAGTAAACTACAGGAAAATAAATGGGAATGGGGTGATTAAGCACAGAATTAAAAAGCAGAAATTAAAGAGAATAGAAAGATTAAAGACGAGGAGTTCATTGGGCTTAAGAGATGTTGCATTCTCCAGATCAAATTCATTCTCATCTCTTCCTCAATCAATGCATTCATTGATCTCTTGGCAATCTTAGGTGATTGAATCCAAATTTCTTGCAATTCAATCTCTCTAAGCTTGAACAATTACCCAATTTCTTGATCTAATTGCTCATGGAAAGAGATGAAGTGTGGTCACTAATTATACCACATGTATTTTCAGATCAAAATATTGGTAGGATTATATGTCACTATATCCATCCAAACCCCAATCCGGTCCAACATGAGAAAGCATTTCTAGCATGATCTCCTCATTCCTCTTCCAAGGTTCAGAGGAGATCCAATTATGAATAGCTTCTCTTCCAAGACAACTACCCAATTGGATGAAGATCGAAAGCTTTCTAGCAAAATCAAGAGAAAAAAAAGAAGAAGAATAATGAAAACTATTATTGATCTATTGAATTACAACATAGCTCCCTAACCCAATGAAATAGGGTTTAGTTGTTCATAGCTCAATTCAAACAGAGAATGAAAAGGGAAAGAAAGTACATGAACTAGAAAGAAAAATACAAAGAAAAGTAATTTAGGGTTTCCCCTTTCAGTCTTCCTAAAAGTGTAAAATTCAAAAGTCCCTTAACTAACTTCAATTCTATCTATTTATACACTTTCATCATTCAGTCCTGATGTCTTTGGATGTGGGCTTTGGCCTCTGTTGAAGCTAGTTGGAGGTGGCCTTTAGTGACGTTGATGAGGACGTTTGCAAATTAACGTTCATACTCTACATGGGTACCATTTTGCATTGAAGTTGGAATTGGCGTTGGAGTTCATGTTGGGATTCATCGTTTGAGCAAGAACATTGGGTCAAACTTTGCAAGATAGTGCTAGAACGTTTGCCATTAAGTTTGACCCAATGTTGGTGCATAAACGTTTTCTCGCCCACGCATGCGCGTTGCCCACATGTACGCGTCACTGCACATTTTTCCAACTCCAAAACCTTAAAATCATCGAGCACGTTGGAGGTAACGTTGGATCACCAACGTTCCCTCCAACATTGGCACCTCTTTCCCTCAACGTTTCCAGCAATGTTGGATCACCAACTTTGGCTCCAACGTTGCACCATGAGTTCAGTAGTTTGAGGCAATAGTTGGAGGCCAACTTTGGCTCCAACTATGCACCTTGAATTGAGTAGTCTGAGGCATAGTTGGAGGCCAACTTCGACTCTAACTATGCACCTTGAATTTCTCATAGCCAACGTTTGAAGTAGCGTTTGAGGTCCAACCTTGGCTCAAAAGTTGCCTTCCCTTTCTTGCATAAGCCACGTTTGAAGCAAAGTTGGAGGCCAACTTTGGCTCTAACTATGGTCTCTTGATTATAGACGTTTGAGGCAAAGTTGGAGGCCAACTTTCTCTCCAGCTTTGTACCTCTGGAGCATGGACGTTTGAGGTAACATTAGAGGCCAGCTTTGGCTCCAACGTTGGCCTCTCCTCCTTTTCATCAACATTTTAGGCAATGTTGGTGAGCCAACTTTGGCCACCAACGTTGCTTTCTTTCCTCTTTTCTATGGCCCTTTTGCTGCTTATTTGCTTTTTCTTCCTCAGCTTCCTTTCTATCTATTATCAATCAAACAATTGCATCAATGTTTGCTATAATCACAAGATGTTTTCATCATTTAATCATCAAGTAAAATTTACATAAAATCTTATGAAAAGCACATAAATAACCAAGTTTAATCGAATGATTTTGCTACCATGTAGATTCTAAATTCTATCTACAGGTGTAAAGGACATGTGTCGGTCGTCTAACAATATACATTGTGACACATGTAGGATCTTAGTATATGACACGTATTTTAAAAAGCATGTGTGTAAGAGAATAGGGTCTGAATCTCTCCAGAGCATGCACAGATTGACTAGAATCATTAATGGAGTTAGTAGATTTGTTTAATGTTTAAGGTTAGTTTATTAAATAAGTATTATGTTAATCTTTTAAAAAATATTGAAATATTTTATTATTGGTAACAATTAATGCTTTTCGTATAATTATACACACTTGATGAAAGAAAATAAAATTGTGTTAACAAATTTTAAAATAATATACTTGTCATATATTTTAACCAAAAAGGGTTAAATTTATTGATAATAATAATAATAATAATAATAATAATAATAATAATAATAATAATAATAATAATAATAATAATAAGTGTCAATGATCTAAGCAAAAATAAATAATCAATATAAAATTAGTTAAACCGGTAAATTTATATTTATTTTTTTTTGTATAAAAACGAGACTTAATTAGAGTTTGGAAAAAAATTAGATATTAACTATGCCGAATAAAATAATTTATTTTTTATCATCATTCAAAATGCTATCTAATTCTAGAAAGGTATATCTCAAAGTACAAAATCATTCTCTAACAGCAAGTGTTTGAAATGTTGACTATATATAGGGTAGAAGTATTTGAAATGTTGACTATATATGTACGTGGAAAGGTAAATACTTTTATAATGACATTTTCATATAAAAATAACATTATAAATTATTAAATGAGTTAATATATTTGATAAAAATATATTTAATTAATTATCTAATAATTTATAATGTTATTTTTATATAAAAATATTATTATGTGAGTATTATTCGGATGAAAATTTATGTTTAGAATTGTTTATCCTTTAAATACGGTTACATCAGTGTATATTATTTAAAAAATGTTATTTGTATATTAAAATCAATTTCTAATGTATTTATGATATATATATATATATATGATTTAATTTATTTTTAATGTGTATTTATATTTTAATATATATTTTATACTAATAATTAATTTTAATGTACATGTAAGATAATTCATATTATTTTGATCGCTATTGCTGCTGTGTGGATTGAAATATAGTCACAATATTATATACCATATATAATAAAGTGCATCCAAAAGAACGGAGTTAATTTGATTTTTGGCCAAAAGAATTTACTGTTAGAAAAAAAATTTGTGTTTTGAAATTTATCTCTTAAGAATTAGATAGCATTTTAAATGATGATAAAAAATAAATTATCTTATCCAGCATAATTTATATCTAAACTTTTCTTTTTCGAATTCTAAATTCTATGTATTGATGATACCAAAAAAAAAGGTACAAATTTAATAGTTTAATTAATTTTATATTAATTATTTATTTTTGCTTACATCATTGACACATTATTATTATTATCAATGAATTTAACCTTTTTTCGGGTTAAAATATATGACAAGTATATTATTTTAAAATTTGTTAATAAAATTTTATTTTCTTTCATCAAGTGTGTATTATTATACTAAAAGCACTTATTGTTATCAATAATAAATATTTTAGTATTTTTTAAAAGATTAACATAATACTTATTTAATAAACTAACTCTAAATATTAAACAAGTCTACTAACTTCACTAATGATCTCCGTCAACCTGTGCATGCTCTATAGAGATTTAGACTCTACTTTCCTACACACATACTTTTCAAAACTCGTACCATGCTGAGATTCCACATGTATCGCAATGTATATTGTTAGACGACTGACACATGTCCTCAACACCTGTAGATGGAATATAGAATCTACATATTAGTAAAACCCTTAATTGAATCAAGGGATGTATGAAATTCTCACACAAATAACTATGGGATCCATGAGAGGAGCGACAGATTGAAGAGGCGGAGTGATAAGAAAAATTAGTGTCAATCTAGAATCAATTCAAAATATGAGTTTCTTCATTGCAAGTATAGCCTAGACCAACAATTAATCCTCTCAATCAAAGTTTAGTATTTTTCAATAAAAATAATAAACCGAGAGTCATTCAACCTCGGGTCGTTCTCCCTAGGAATGCAATTGAAGTGTTATTCTTTTGGTCGTTAGAAACAAAGTGGTTTTGTGCAATCAAAGAACAAAAAGATTAAAAGAACCAAGCAATAAAAGAACTAAGGAATGATCAAAATTGATATTAAAGCAAATAAAAGGAAGTAAGGTCAAAACTAGTGAAAATGCTAAGATGTGCATAAAAGAGCCTTGACTTGGAATATGAGGATCCAAGGAATCCTATCGTCGCCATAACCACAACTACGATAATTTTGATGAGTCAATCTCGCTTAGTTAACCCCTAACATCGAGGAGTAAGTCAAGCAAGCATAATTGACCTTAATCCATAAGCCCTAGCTAACTTACCAAACTTGTTGATAAAAAGTTAGCTTTAACAGAAACAAGAGTCAACTAACTACCCAAGAATTATCACTAAATGTCGGGCATTATGACTCTAATATCCTAGGAACTCAAATCCGAAGCCGAGGTGAAAAAATCTACTGAAAATTACCAAGTGGCATTTTCACAAACACTTGGTGGGCATATAACCAAAACATGAGAAATTGCAAAGAGAAATGATAAACTATAACCAACTATTCACAAAATCAACTATAAACAAGTAATCAAGCATATATAAACCATAAAATAGTAAATTCATCAATCAAAACTTCAAGAAATAAAAATTGGAAATATAAACAAAGCACTTGAACCAAGAGGCAATGAAAATAAAAGAGATGTAATTAAAGATAGAAGATTAAGAGTACTTACAATGAAAGAAGCAAAATCCAAAATGAAAGCTTGCTATAGAATGCTACAATTGAGAATTGAAGTAAACCCTAATTAAAATCCTAAGAGAGCAATCTACTCTACACTACTCCTACTCCTAATACTATGAAATTAAACTATCTAAGTGAGCTCCCTTGCTATGTGTTAAATTCCTCTTGATATAGCACTCCAATTCAGCCTTCAAGCCTTCCAAAATGGGCCAAAAGCCCTCAGAAATCACGCAGCATGTGCTTCATTAATGAAATCACGTGTTGGGTCCTGTGCACACGCACAGATGTGTGCATACGCACACTTGGCTGAATGTTCTTCCGTGCGTACGCACGGGTAGTTGTGTGCACGCACACATGCAAATTCCTTCTTGTGCGCGCCACGCTTGCTTGTGCGTGCGCACACTTGTCTATGTGTGCCTTTCCTTGTTTTCTTCAAGTGTTCTCCCTTGTACATGCTTTCTTCCACTTTTGACTATCCATTCTTGCATCTATGACCTGAAAGTACTCAATAAACATGTCATGGCACCAAATGGAATAAAAGTGGATTTAAATTGCTCATTTCAGGCATAAAATTACATGTTTTCATATTTAAGTCCAATTTAGGTGAAAAACACAAAAGTATACTATTTTGGTGCCTAAGTGTGAGTTTATGTGATGAAATCTATCCAAACCAAGCTAAAATATATCGAAAAATATGGACTCATCAATTTCTCCACACTTAAACAATAGCATGTCCTCATGCTAAACTAACAAGGAAAATAATCAAAGGGGGTAATCAACTTATTAAATGCAACTATCTATACGCATGCAAGAATATGTATATGCTATATATCTATATATTTATCTATAGTTTCCTATGAAACTGGTGAAACAAACAGACAAATTCCCAAACAAATATATAGACATATAGGGCAAAGTAAGGAAATAATCCAATGCAATAAAAAAATCTAAAGAATTGATTCAAGTTTCAAAATGAAGCAACTTGTAAGAATGCATGATAAGAAAGGTGGAGACATAGAATTGAGTAATTGAACCCTTACTAGGTGTGTATACAC
The DNA here is from genome assembly GCF_003086295.3 of Arachis hypogaea. Classification (NCBI taxonomy): domain Eukaryota; kingdom Viridiplantae; phylum Streptophyta; class Magnoliopsida; order Fabales; family Fabaceae; genus Arachis; species Arachis hypogaea. Next base: position 49,561,718 of record NC_092040.1, read on the forward strand.
TCTAATCACTCGGTGTCTAAGGGTTTAATCACTCAAGTCTCTTTCTAATCATGCTTTCAAGGATTTGCTTTTCATCTAACAATCAACTAACAAACAAGTGATGCATGAATGCAATTATCATGAGGACTTATTAGGGTTGTAATGGGGTTAGGGTTAAGGTGGGATAGATATGGCTTAATGGACTAAAATGATTTGAATCCTTGATTAGTTTAAGTATCCAACTCAACCTATATCAACCCAATAATAAAGATATGCAATCCTAACTTCTCATAATTTCTTTTTCACAAACATTCATGTATGATTTTTCATTCACTTCACATATGCATTCCTTATTCACTTTTCTTTTCTTATGGACAACCTTTGTTCCCTTTTTATTGATGAAGTGTTTTTTTAAATGAAAGATAAATGTATAGGGTTTAATAGTTCATACATGAATGCTCCCATTTTTCAAAATTTTCAATGAAATACCCAAAAAATGTTTTTATTCACTACCAATGTTTTCCAAAATTCCCCCACACTTAAATGAAACACACTCCTCGACCTAAGCTAACCAAGGATACAATCCAAGGTAAATTATGGTTTTCTACTTAAGGTTGTGATGTGTTAATATTAAGAACAATGGGGTTAAGAAAGCTCAAAGGGATTAACAATGGTAGATGCAAAGGGTAGGCTATATGGGCAAAGTAAGCTTTAATCAAAGATGGCCTCAATCATGCTCAATGCAATTCAAAACATCAATAATTGGAAATAAAGAATTAAGCAAAACCAAGATTACAATCATAGAAGAGATATAACACACAATGAACAAAAATAGTGGTTAAAATGTTTAACCACTCAATATAGGCTCAAATCTCACAACGTATTTGTTCTTTACTCTTCTATGTTCTATAAAAATCATTCAAGCAAGTGTAGAAATAGCTTTCCAAATCAATTCAAAATAGAATGCCCTTGAAACTAAATTCTTGAAAAAAAAATTTTCACCAAAATTATTTCCTATATGTATGTATATTGTGATGGATGCAAACTTTTCAAAATCTTTCCTAGTTCTATTCCTAATTTTTAACATTGCAAAAATTAACATGAACAATTAGGACAAAATTGAACTAAGCATGATGCTATTCACATCATCCAATCACAAATTCTATCTATAAATATATACCTTGCAAATGCAATATATATATATATAAATATATATATATATATATATATATATATATATATATATATATATATATATATATATTAACTAAAGTAAGGATGCAATAGTCAAAAATACTAACAAATATCTACAAGAAACATAATAAAAGAAAACAAAAAAAATAAATTACAAAGTGTTCGAAAAGAAATTTTAGGCCCCAAAAATGGTGAATCCTCCCCCACACTTAAGTGCTGCACGGTCCTCCATGTATGAACACAATCTGGGAAGAATGGCTATGAGGCTCCACCTTCAGTTGGTGGGTACGGAGGCTTGAGTTGTGTGGAGTCTGCCAAGTCCAAAGCATTCTTGGCATCTCCATCCTCGTGTCCTCCTCCTCTCCTAGCTCCTTGCCATTTTGTCGTATCCTCAAAAAGAATGGATAAAGTATAATTAAGAATCATAGGGCAAGTAGCACGAAAGGGTAAAGGGAGGGGCTAATAAGCATCTAATTGAGGAAGTTTTCATAGTGGTGCAGTATGATAGAAAGTTAGCTATGTGTGTATTCCAATTATGCGCGCAGTTGGAACACACACAACAGCCAGTTAAAATGGCATCCACACAATCAAAAAGTAAGCATGAGTTCCTCAATTAGATGGCCTAGGTTGCAATCAAAGAATAAGCAAGAGATGAGGCACAAACGAACCTAGGTAACCACAAAAGTGAATTGAGTATTTGATATTGGACATTGAAATTGTGCAAGCGAAAGCACAAAATTGGTATAGAATAGCACAATAAAGAATAACCAATCCAATAATGAGCAGAAACCCCTTATTCGTCATGAAACTTAAAGAAAAAGGTCACATGGTAAAGATACTTGTTACAAAAAGTGACAAGCTTGATAAGAACCAAGTTAAGTCACTCAAACAAATGCAAAGCATTAACAAGGAACAAGTATCGGTCATGTGATGAATTTAATATGAAAGCTCATGATGAATAAGTAATTTCAACTCAATTCACTCAATTCAATGCACTTACATAATTTGTCCTAGTGGTATAATCAAAACAAGAATTATCAAACCCACTAGGTACTAGTAAATTAAGGCAAAGTATAAACGCATTAGTGAAAACTTCTAGCAACAAGCAACCCAATCAATTATCAAACAAACACTTGTAACTTATTCAATTAACAAGCAAGTAAACTAAAACTAATATATGTACTAAAATGAAAAAGAGATGGAATGAAAACTAAGTAAAATAAGTAGAGAAACATGGGAAAAGTAAGAGAATAGAAAGGTGGAGGGGGTGGAAGTGTGTTAGGGCTCAAAAAAAAGTGCAACAAAATTTTTGCCCGAAACAGCACTTGTGCGAACGCACAGGTATGTGTGCGTACGAACACAAGGTGAAGCAGGGGGGGTGTGCGCTCGTACATGGTGTGCGAATGCTCTGAACAGAAAGGGATACAAGACGTGTGCGTACGCACCAGCACGTGCGTATGCACATGACACTTTTTTTTTAAAACAAGGATCATGTGTGTGCGCGCACATAAGCAAAAAAATTTGGTAGGGGTTCACGCGCACAAGTTGTGGTAGCGCTCCCACCAGAGGGACTGTAGGTTAGTGTGCGGACGGACAGCCCTGTGCGGATGCACAGGGAGTGCGAAACAGGGGTTCGTGCGTACACACAAGGTAGTGCGCACGCACAATGTGCAGGAAAACAGGGGAGGGCGCACACACAAGGCATGCGAGCACTGCGAACAGAAGGTGTACCCTTGAGTGTGCGTGCGCACCAGGTCGTGCGTACGCACAGAACGCGAAACAAAGAGGTTTTGTGCGCACGCCCAGATGCGCACGCACAGATGCCCTATTTTTTTCAAAAATTTTTCTTCAAAATCTAAAGCATTAAACCTCAACTCAATCAAACTCAACCCCAAACCTTCAAAACTTCACAAAATCATGATCCACACCAAAACCAACCTACTAAATTCAAAATTAAACTAATCCTAAGCTAACTAAGACAAGCAAACATGCAATAAACTAAGACTATAAAGAAAGAGAAAGGGTGAGAAAGATGTTACCATGGTGGGGTGTCTCCCACCTAGCACTTTGGTTTATAGTCCTTAAGTTGGACTTGTTGAGGAGACTCTTGTAAGGGTGGCTTGTGTTTTCACTCCTCCTTGAATCTCCATCCATGCTTGCACTTTATAGGTCCTCCGGGATCCCATACTTTAGGCATCCGCTTACCTTCTTGTTGATCTTCATGCTTCAAGCCGGATGGACAAGCTATCAACTTACCCTTGTAGCAACCTAACATTCTCCGAAAATCACCCAATTGTACTTCACACCATGCTTGAATCCCAAAGCTTAGATTGGCTTTCTTGAAGAGCTTTGGACTCCTTTGGCAACCCTTACTTCTTCCTCCACCATGTACCAACCCAAGAAGGACCTTAAATTGGTAATCCGTCTCCAATATAGCATATTGGTGGGGGCCAATGAAACTTATAGATGAAATTGCCATCCACTCAATATGTTCTTGGAACGGAGTTGCGTCCTCACGAACTTCCTCTTTCCCATCACTCAAATCATGACAAGGAGGTTGTGAGAAGTCTACCTCCATGTCTCTCTCAAACTCAAGGGGAAGAGGCTCATTAGAATCATTAAGATGATTGACCAAGGAGGACAAAAAATCATCAATGATGGAATCCTCATCTTGATCAATCTCCCTTAATTCTCTCTTTCTCTCCTCCAGTTCAAACACTTCACTTTCTTCCTCTTCTTCATGCTCTAACTCTTCCTCTTTCACTTGTGGCTCCATATTCTCCTCTTCACTACAAGCCCTAGTTGACCTTCCACATTCCTCAAGAAGAATGCCTTGATCGGATGAGTGTATGAGGATTAAGTGGTTTATCGCTTCGCCTATGGTAGCCATGAAGTGCCTTGTGTCCTTCAGAATCCTTCTTGCTCTAGGAGAAAGGCTTGAAGGTCTTGATGGACTTGGGTCAAGGCTGGAAAAGCTTCACATTGGGGTGAAGAATGAGGTTCATAGTTTGGGAGAAATTTTGTATATGTAGGAGGTAGTTCATGTTGGTAAGTGTCTAGAGGTGGTATGTAAGAATGTGTATGGTGGTGGTGGTGTGGTGTTTAAAAATGTGGTGAGTGAGGATTATGTTGGAGGTATTAGTCATAGGTATATGGTGGTGGAGGTGCATCATAAAAGTGAAATCCACCATATCCTTGGTTTGGGTATGCATATTGGGAAGGGTTTTGCTCATTGTAGTATAGAGGAGGTTGCTCCTTCTAAAATAGATGCCCCAATCCCATGATGCAATCCAAAATTGAGGTTATCAAGCCCTACAAAATGATCACAACTAAACTCCAAACCAAGAGGGTGATAACTCATAGAGAAAATTAAAGATAAAAACCAAAGACATCAATTAACAAAATAAAAAAAATCCTAATTACCAACAAAATCAAACGAACAACCCAAAAGTATATATTCACACTATGGACATATTTACCACAACCAAAATATAGCACTCATGACGCTAGCTCCCCGGCAACGGAACCAAAAACTTGATGAGAAAAATTAGTGTTGATCTAGAATCAATTCAACATATGCGTTTCTTCGTTGCAAGTATAGCCTAGACCAATAATTAATCCTCTCAATCAAAGTTTAGTATTTTCCAATAAAAATAATAAACCGAGAGTCATTCAACCTCGGGTTGTTCTCCCTAGGAATGCAATGGAAGTGTTATTCTTTCGGATGTTAGAAACAAAGGGGTTTTGTGCAATCAAAGAACAAAAAGATTAAAAGAACCAAGCAATAAAAGAACTAAGGAATGATCAAAATTGATATTAAAGCAAATAAAAAGGAAGTAAGGTCAAAACTAGTTAAAATGCTAAGATGTGCATAAAAGAGCCTTGATTTGGGAATAAGAGGATCCAAGGAATCCTATCATCGCCATAACCACAACTACGATAATTATGATGAGTCAATCTCGCTTAGTTAATCCTAACATCGAGGAGTAAATCAAGCAAGCATGATTGACCTTAATCCATAAGTCCTAGCTAACTTACCAAACTGGTTGATAAAAAAGCTAGCTTTAATGAAAACAAGAGTCAACTAACTACCCAAGAATTATCACTAAATGTCAGATATTATGACTCTAATGTCCTAGGAACTCAAATCCCATGCCGAGGTGGGAAAATCTACTCAAAATTACCAAGTGACATTTTCACAAACACTTGGTGGGTATATAACCAAAACATGAGAAATTGCAAAGAGAAACAATAAACTATAACCAACAATTCACAAAACCAACTACAAATAAGTAATCAAGCATATATAAATCATAAAACAGTAAATTCATCAATCAAAACTTCAAGAACTCAAAATTGAAAATATAAACAAAGCACTTGAACCAAGAAGCAATGAAAATAAAAGAGATATAATTAAAGAGAGAAGATTCAGAGTACTTACAATGAACGAAGCAAAATCTAAAATGAAAGCTTGCTATAGAATGCTAAACAATTGAGAATTGAAGTAAACCCTAATTAAAACCCTAAGAGAGCAATCTACTCTACACTACTCCTACTCCTAATACTATGAAATTAAACTATCTAAGTGAGCTCCCTTGATATGTGTTGAATTCCCTTGATATAGCACTCCAATTTAGCCTTCAATCCTTCCAAAATGGACCAAAAGCCCTTAGAAATCGCGCAGCACATGCTTCATTAATGAAATCACATGTTGGGTCCTGTGCGTATGCACACTTGGCTGAATGTTCTTCCATGTGTACGCATGGGTAGTTGTGCGCACGCACACATGCAAATTCCTTCTTGTGTGCGCGCATGCTTGCTTGTGCGCACGCACACTTTTCTGTGTGTGCTTTTTCTTGTTTTCTTCAAGTGTTCTCCCTTGTACAAGCTTTCTTCCATTTTTGGCTATCCATTCTTGTCTCTATGACCTCAAAGTAATCAACAAACATATCATGACACCAAATGGAATAAAAGTGGAATTAAATTTCTCATTTCAAGCATAAAATTGCGTGTTTTCATATTTAAGTCCAATTTAGGGGCAAAACACAAAAGTATGCTATTTTGGTGCCTAAGTGTGAGTTTGTGTGATGAAATCCATCCAAATCAAGCTAAAATATATTGAAAAAGATGAACTCATCACATAGCAAGAAATTGAGGAGGATGAAGAGGTGGTTTCACCATTTTAGAGCACTAAGGGCGAGAGTGAAAAACTGGAAATGAAAACACCTGCTTGAATTTTGAGATCTAGTTGAGAATAGGCAACACTTTTTGTAAGTTTTTAAAAAATTAAATGTATTTACTAACATTTGAGTATAAATCTTACTTAATATTTAATTTTATGATAATTACTAATATTTTAATAAACATTACTAGGTAAATGTTACTAAAGGTCTAACATGTAGTAGTGTATTAAGCATTGTCAACAGTAAGTCTTACTACCGGGGGCTAAGGTATTGGTAATTAATATTATTGGAAGTTAGGCTATCAAAAAAGTATATTAATTTTAACTAATTATTGGTAAATTTTACTATTTTTAAAAATATTTTGTTGTCGTCGGTAACAATCGTCGCTAAAATATAGTTTAAAAATAAAATAACTATATAGATGTCTAAATGTCTATAATTTTTTTTGTATTTTCGTTCATAAACTACCTAACTATCGGTAAGGATTTTCTTTTGTTTTCTTTACCTACTTATTATATATATATTGGCCATAATAAAATAAAGTATAAAGCTAGAAAACTATCATATACTACTAGAAATCACCCATTTTCAATGACTATATCGGTGATTTTTTACTGACTGGTGATGCGGGCATTTAAGCAAATCCACATATTGGTAAGTATATCGAATCATATCAAGTAATATCATAGTAAGTGAGTTATCATTTTTACGAGAATTAACGGATTAAACAATAATAATTAATTAATTAGTCTAGTTAAACGATTTAAAATGTGGTTTGTTGATATGCAAAGTTAAAGAACTACTTGAAAGTAAAGATCTAATAAAAAAAAGCAATTAAATAAAGCACTAATGAAATTAAAGAAAAACAAATAAATGAACATAAATAAATGAAGCAATAGAAGAAAAGCAGTAAATTGATGTAATAAACTAAGAGTAACTTAATTGATAGTAATTAAATGAAGGTTAGGAATTAAAACAGCATAATAATTTGATATAATTAAAGGAAAGCAGTAAATGACTGGAATGACTGGAAGTGAAAGAAAGCTAGTAAATAACTTGAATTAGAGGAAAGTAAGTAAATGACGGAGAGAGTAATTTGAATTAAGAAGTTAAGGTTTGGAAATGAGGACTCCTCAAGATCAATTATTCTCACTTCCTTCTTAATCATGCAAAGAAAGATCTTTAGCAAATTATAAGTAGTTGAACCTCAATTTCTTGGTCATTCAATTTTTCTTGACTTAATCAATTGTCAATTTCTTGATCAATTGCTCATAAAAAGAGTGAAGCTTAATCTCTTATTTAAAGTCACACAATTCTCAAGATCCAGATAAGGTGTATCCTATGTCACTTATCAATTCCATATCTAAAATCATAAAAATTATGAGAAAGAAGTTTTGAACCTCAATTCCTCTTATTACTTTTTCAACTCAATCATGGAATTCAAGTGAGCTTCAAGCTATTTTCCAATTGAATTGAATCTTTATGATAAACAACGAAAACTCTCTCTTAGAACAACAATGCAGAGATTTAGAAGAAGAGAAAAATTATTAATCCATTAGAATTCCATAGAGCTCCTCCCTTTAATGGACTCATGATATAGAGCTAGAATTCAAAATGAATGAGAAAAGTGTGTGAAGAAGTGTACAGCAGAGGGCCCCATATCAAAGTATGCTCGATGGGCTTTTATAGCTATATATCCTAAAATGAAATTCAAATTAAATTCAAATTACATCAAATTTTGAATTTCAAACTAACTATTACTAGTCATGAAGCTTGCTTGCTAATGGGTCCTTTGGCCTTTGATTGATTGTGGATTGTGGGCTTCGCTTGGAGTGAATTTGGAATCGCTTGAAGGGGATCTTAGCGTGCTACACTTGGGAATGCAGTGTGTTACACGCCCGTTGACAAGAGGGGTCAAAGGCGTGTCCACAACACACTCCCCTTGATTTTGGCATGCAACACACCACACAATTGGGTGAAGTTGGAGGAGCAAACTTGGTGCGCAACACACCCTCAAACTGGGGTGAAAGTGGGCCTCAATCTTGGCATGCAACACGCCTCATATTTGGCTTGTCACACGCTTCATTTAACCTGGCCTTGTGTGCTTGGTGCTTGGCATGTCGCATGTACACTCTTCCTTAGCTTGCCATGTGACAGGCTTCCTTCCTTGGCTTTGTGTGCTTCAAAGGCGTGTGTGGGAGACACGCTTCCTCTCCCTGACGTGCAACACGCCACTTATTGTGGCTTGTCTTTGAATGCTTCATCAAGGGCATGTGCTAGGGACACGTCTCCTAGCTGTGGCATGTGACACGTCCCTTTTAGTGTGACCTGGGAGGTTTTCTTTCCTGGCGTGCAACACACTAGGTCTTATGTGTGCTTCCCTCTAGCGCCTCAAAGGTGTGTATGAAGCACATGCCCCTTGTGTTTTGGCATGCAATAGGCTACTCTTGCTTGAAGTTGGAGGTCCATCTTCCCTGGTGTGCAACTGGCTCATTCTTGGCGTGTCACACGCTTCTTTTGTCTTCAAGCTCCAAGTCTTTCTTGTTTAACACAAGTCCTTTGGAAATTCCTTTGTGTTGACTTTTTTATTGTGCCTTTTCTTTAACACTTCCTGCAACAATCATTAAATCAAGGTACTCAAAGTAATATTCAAATTAATCATTGGAACACTTCATTATCAAGCAAGATTTATTAATTTTCTATATGAAATATCAAAGAAAAAGTACTAATGATGCTCATGCATCACAACACCAAACTTAAAGTCTTACTTAGGGCTATGCAATAAGTGTGCTCTTGATTGAATTGAGTTGAAGCATTGCCTGAAATCTTGTAATGAGTGAAGTGATATGTGAATAAGGTAAACTCAATTATGTGCACATGCATGAGCTCTAATACTTGTTATCCTTTATATTTGAAGACCTTGGAGTTTAGGAATTTTATTTGGATGTCAATATGGAAGTCTCTTTGTATATTTTCACCTTGAAGACAACATTCTTTATTCTCATATTTCTGGAATAGTTTCACTTAGTCTTGACTCTGAGTGTTTTATCTCAAGGTGGCCTTGTTAAATGAGTTTTCTATCGATTCCCGACCTAATTGGTTCAAGGTATTGGGTGTTAAAATACCCCTCGAATTTACTTTCTCAAGCCTCTTTCCTTGACATAGTCACACCATAAGCATTTAACTAGGAAGGCGTTCTTTTAGTTTTGTTTCTTTTCATCCTGCTTAGTCATTGGTACTTGAGCTTTGTTCTTTGTTCTTTGTTTTTCTTTTTCTTTTTCTTTTTCTTTTTCTTTTCTTTTGGTTGCTGCTTCTTAGTTATATAGATTTTTAAGATCCTCCATAATAATTCTTTGAATATCAGTCCATGTCCTAGATTTCTTATGCAGAATTTCACAAATATGAAGCTTTATTACACAGTCACAAATTCAAATTGTAAGACCCCGAATTTTTAAAAAATAAATAATAAGATATTTATGATTTAATTTATTTATTTAAGATTGTATTTTCAAATATTTTTATGTATAAGTTGAGAAAACTTTTTAGAAGTTCAATAATTGAAAAATAATGAAAATTTTATGTGCTTTGATTTGAATATTAAGCTTTTGAACATTATTTTATAAATAAAAGGGAATTAATTTAATTATCTCTAAATTTTATTGAATTAGTATTTATTTGAAAATAAATTTACAAGTCGATAATAAAATGGTATTTTCAAAGATAATTGTTTTGTATTTAAGTTAGTTTTAAATTATTGCTCTACTCTTTTTATTTTTATTAATATTTTATTCTATCAGATCCCAAAATCCCCAATTATCTACATAAAGCCTAACCCTAACTCTATTACACACTCACTCTCCCTCACATTTTCCCTCCTTACCGCCGCCACCCACAAACCACACACATACACACACTAACATAAAAGAAAAAGAAAAGAAACGGGGAAAGGGAAAGAGAGAAGATGGATAATGGAGAAGAGGGAGAGAAGAGAAAGAAGAGAGAAGGAGAGGGGAGCTCGTTGCCGATAGAGTGGGAGGTCGCTGCCACTGCCATTGCCTTCGCCATCGTCGCTGAGCTGGAAGGGAGGAAGTGTTGGCGCTACTGAGTCACCGAGAAGGGAAGGTTCGCATGAAGAGAGAGAGCCCACGGGGAGAAGGAGGTTGTTCGTGTCCCATCGCCGCCTGGAGCTCACCGACGAGCTGCTTCAGGGCGCCGTCCAGTCTATAGAGCCCCAAGCTCACGTCGCTGTCGATTCATCCATGAGCCGCTGTCAAGAAAATCGATCTGCGAAGAAAGAGAGAAAAATTTAAAGTGAGGAGGAGGGAGGACTGCCGCCGTTGAGCTATTGCAACCCATCGTCATTGTTGCGTTTATCTCCACCGATGGGTGAGTCCGCCACGGGTGTTAAATGCCAGGAAGAAAGGAGGTGACGGTGAGGAGGGGTGTTGTCGCTACGGTGGTCGTTGTTGCGGATGGAGTTTGCCGTTGAGCTACCTGCGGATGTTGGAGCTGCTTCACAACCATCCTGGTCACCGGGTATGATGCGGGTGTCGCCAGAATCACCGTCAGAGCTGCCACTTCTTTATTCTTGGTTCCTTTCTTTCTATGGTAAGTTGTTTTTCTTGAAAAACTCTTTTGATTGCTGTTCTGTTATATGTTGCTCAGGTTTTTGTGGCATTATTCTATAGGGTTGACCTTCGGTTATTACATGTTGCGATAAAAGTTGCCATTGTTGTTGTAGAAGTGGTTTGGAGATGTGCTTGCGGCTGTCGTTGTTGTGAGCCGAGAGAAAAAGGAATTCTGTCACGTAGTTGAGTTGCGATCGAGGTAAGGGCACTTTTCTTAAACTTATTTTATTTTCAAGAACTGCTATAAATCGATATTGATGCAAATGATATATTTTTTGGTGATTATATGAATGTTATGGATTGAACTGAGTTGTCTTAGATAAATGATTGGTTTATCGATTGATTAAATTGGATTTTGAATTGTGATATAATGATTATTGAGCATTTAAACCCGTATCGATAATGGAGGTTGAATTATTGTGATTCACTGGATTTGTTGTTCAAATTTTGGGGTATTATTGATTTCCTTGAGTTGAGTTAGAGTTGTTAAGATAACAATTTATTGGAAATGATTAGAATGACTGAGAGGTGTTTAGTTTGGTTGTTGGAACCCTTGAAGGGTGACAAACTCCGAATTTTAGAGGAGATGCTGACGAAATTTTTATAAAACTTTGAGACTTTGTTTGAAGCGTTATTTGTAATAATCGGCTTAACCACTGTAATAAAATAATTTTTAAGTTCTCAGAGTATATTCAAAATTTAGAAGTTTTAATTTGAAATATAAATGTGAAATTTGATTTCGATAAATTTTTCTGAGTTGAAAAATGTATCTTTTGCGAAAGATTTTTGTAAAAATGTGTACCAGTACTTAAGCCGGCAGTACCGGTTCTAGACTGTCCGGTACCGTGTTTTGAGAACAATAAGATTTTGAAAAATTTGTTTATTATTTTGAAAAGACAAAAACAATTTTAGAATTGAAAATCAGGCGCTAATCTTAAAGGTTTTTACCCAAAGTGGGCCAAACGGACCTAAATCGCTGACGGGTTGGACCGGACCTAAATCGAGTCCAAGGCCCAACATATATAAGGCCATTTAATGAGCATTTAGCTCATTTTTAAGCTAAAGAGAGAGTGGGCGGCGCTGATGGTGAAGAGAAGAGAAGAGAAGGGGGATGACACCATTCACCTTCTCCTTGTTCAAGCCATAACTTAAGCTACGGAGCTCCGATTAACGAGCTGTTTATGCCCACATGAAGCTCTCGACGAGCTCTTCATTTCTATCTAGGTTTTGCTGGTAAGATTTTGAAACTCTAGCTCTAGTTTCTAGCCCTAGAGTTTCTGCATTTTTAGGTTTGATTTTTGAGTAGTTTTTCTGGTTTTGCTTGTTTAGGTGATCGCTAGTAGCGGGTAATTATTGAATTTTACCCCTAATCTCATTGGGTATGGTAAGGTTTCACTAAATCCTTGTGTTTAGTTATTTTTATGAACCCTAGGTTTGATGTTTGTATGTTATATGATGTTAGTTTGAGCGTTGGTGCTTGTTGGAGTTGGCATGGCTTTTTGGAAGCATGTTTGGACTCAAAGTGGTGTTTTGTGCTTATTGAGAATCGACCAAGGTATGGTTTCGGTTTCCTTTATGTAATATGTAATGTTTCTAGTCACTTAGGCTAGTTGACCTTAAGATAGGATTGAATATTTGGGTGTATATTTAATTGTATGTAAAATTGATGTTTGATGATAAGTTGTATGGAAGTTGACGATGAAGGTTGTTGTTTATTGTTGTTAATGAGGGTTTGATGATATTGATGACGAGTGGGATCTTAATAAGGGGTATGAGGGTTATTGGTGTTAATGATATATTATAATGTTGGTTGATGTTGATGAGTGTGTATGTTGATTGTGGTAATGTGAATGTTGATAATGATTGCTAATGTTGAGCTTAATTGATGAGGAGTATGAATATTAATGTTGATGACAATTGGTGAAAGATGTGAGTTTTATGAGGTTAATGTGAGGAATAAACATTTTGATAGATTTGGGTAATGTTAGATATTATTTGGTGATGATTATTGAAATTGATGAGGATTTGTAGTAGTTGTGGATGTTGTTGTTGGTTGATGATGATTATGAGTGTTTATGATGGTTTTAGATGTTATTGATTAAGGATTTTGATCGTAGTGAATGGTGTAATTGGGATATTATGGATGGTTGAGTTGGGAGAGGAATGGTATGGACTTTTATGTTGTTTTGGTATTGTTTGGGTTGTGATTAGTTTGGTTTTGAATTAGGAGTTTTGGTAAAATTGAGGTTTAGAGATTTTTGGGTAAAAATAAATTTTTGGTGAACTTTGACAGATCATATGTTGAGCTACGGTTTTTGAAATTGAATGATTTATGTACCAAATTAAAGATAATTTAAAGAGCTTTAAAATGGTATAGATTTTGTAGAAATCAAAATTTTCTAGAGAAAGATATGATCGTCGGAAGTTGGTGCCAGAAATCTGAATTCTGTAATGTTGCAGAATTTGTGATTTTTGGTTGGTGTGCTCACGCACACTCTGGTGCGCATGCACACACTGGAAGGTGCATTCTGTTAAGGGCATTCGCACGTATCTGTGCGTATACACAGAGTGGAAAATTTTTACTCTCTGTGCGTACGCACACTCCTATGCGTACGCACACATCTTGAAAATCCTCCTGGGCGTGCGTGCGCACAGCCCTATGCGTACGCACATTGCGCTGTTTTTCAAAGAAAACCTTGCTTTTAACTATTTTACCTTCCCGACAAGCTTGTAAACTTCTGAAACACTTGTTTAAAAACCATTTTGCCAGTTTTAGGATCTTAAATCAAGGGAGAAAACAATAAGTTAATTAAAAAGGGGAATTTTTGGTTATGAGTTTAGAAAATGGAGGTTTAGGGTGCTGAAGTTTTGGTTGAGCGAGCAGAATACTATGTTGGGGATGACGAAGAAGACTTGAGAGGTGATGATAGTTGATAGTAAATTTGAGAAAATGGAAAATGGATGATGGTTATGATGAGTTGAGGACTCAGAAAGGAATGATGAACTTGTTGAATGTTGAGAGTATGCTAGGAACTATATCCTTGGGTTAAGTATGAGGATAACTCAAAAAGGAATAATGATCTTGTTGAATGTTGAGAGTGTGCCAGGCACTATATTCTCGGGTTAAGTACGATGAGAACTCAGAGAAGAATGATGATCTTGTTGAATGTGGAGAGTTTGGGAGACACTATATCCTTGGGTTAAGCATGATAGTGTGCAGGGCACTATATCCCTGGGAATAAATTATGATAATAACCTTTTCTGCTGCAAGAGTGTGCCATGCACTATATCCTTGGGTTACGCATGCGAGTGTGCCTGACACTATATCTGTGGGTTAATAAAGTGTGCCCGACACTATATCCGTGGGTCAGTAGAGTGTGCCCGGTACTATATCCGTGGAAGTGGCAGAAAAGCTACATCCGAAAGGATGTGTCAGATTGGCATTTATGGACCGACAAGTGATATCACGAGCCAATAGGATAGACATTAATCATATGTATCTCTTATGTACTTGTTTGGTTTGATTACTTGAGTTTGCCTAGTTGTATAATATGCCTACTTGCTTCTTGAATTACTTGTTATATATGAATACTACCTGTATTTTACTTGCTTGCATTATCTTGATTGTCTGGTGCTGAGGAGGTTAGGTATGCAATGGCGAGGGAATCGCACAGAGGGTAGGTTGGTGAAGGCTGTGGGACAGCGGTGACTAGTTTAGTTAGTAATCCCTTAAGTTTAGATAACCCTGTTTATGGTTTATGGCTTAAGTTATTTATTTTTGTTAAGCTTGAATATTCATTTTCGATGTGAAGTTCTAGGATTGCCTTTGGCGTCCCAGAACCTTACATCTTATATATTGGGCACTGTAACCATACTAAGAACCTCCGGTTCTCATTCCATACTTTGTTATTGTTTTTCAGATGCAGGTTGCAACCCACCATGGGGAGTTTGCAGATGTGGTAACAGAGCAGAGTATGGTCTCCCTTAAGTTTTCTTTCATTTTTACTTTTGTTGTAGTACTCTCACTTTTTCTATATTTAACGTTGTTGCTTTAGAGGCTGTATTTCTGAAAAACTTTGAGGGATATGTTGTTACTGTTTTAAACTTTAAAACTCTGTTGTATTCAATTTGATTAGCCGGCCTAAACTCTGCAGGCTGCGACTAGTCCTCTTTTTGGTATTTCAGACTTATATATATATATATATATATATATATATATATATATATATATATATATATATTGTTTACTTAAATTATTCCCTTGTGTATCCTGGTGCAATCTAATGGTTTTATTTGTTTTATGCTTTATCCTGTTGGTGCTTGTGCTTTTAGTTATCGTATGTGAATGCTCTCCGTTTTGTAAATCCGCTTTATACTATTCTTGAATTTTTTATTCCTTCATCGGGCTTCTAGTATTACTATTTTCTTCTAAATATATTATATATTATAAGCTTATAACTGTCGTGGCACTTTGTTATCCTTTGCTTTACGGCTAAAGGTAATGCTTAGGGTAACCCGGTGTTACATTATTTAAAAGAAAATTTGATTCAAGAATTATATTATTTAATTTCGATTTATTACAGAAAGAGTCATGTTTTAAATTCAGAAAGGAATTATGTTTTGAGTTTTATTTATTAAGAAAGGAATTATGTTTTGAGTTTGATTTATTAAGAAAAGTATTATATTTTGAGTTTAATTTTTTGAGAAAATAATTTTGTTTTGAGCTTGACTTATTAAGAAAAGAGTTATGATTTGGGTTCGATTTATTGCAAAAAGAGTTTTTTTTTTAGTTTGATTTATTAAGAAAATAATTATGATTTGAGAATGAAGTTGAAATGAAGCTTTAAGAAATTATTTCAAATCTAAAAGTTATACTTTTGAGGATTTCAAACAGAATTGAAGAATAGATTTTTGAGGTCAATTTGAGAATTCTGATTTGGTGAACAGGAGTTTTATGAAAGAGAAAAAAATTTGAATTGTTTCTAAAAGGAGATAAGATGCGAATGATTGTGGTAATGAGAAATGATTATGATTGATTTTTACTGAGGATGAAAGAGATAATGAGACTGAGTCTGATGAAGTGTACCTGCGTTGGTAGATGCAGTGTGTGATTTCATTTTCTCCGGGATGTGGTGAAGTATAATTTCCTGGGTAGATGCAGTGTTGTGATTCCACTTGCTCCGGATTATGGTTTGAGTCTCCTGGGATAGATGTAGTGGTTCGCCCCCACTTGCTCCTGGTTGAGAATGATATGTGATTTAAAAATTTATCTGAGTCACGAATTTTCCTAGATAGATGCAGTGGGTCAGCTCCACTTGCTCCAAGTTGAGATTTGAGATTCTGTTGAACCTTCATCGCAAGATGTGGCCAAACACTTATACCTTTTCAGACGTTCCTCCATAAAGATATAAAATTCCTCTTGGTAGATACATGCACGTTGGAACCATCCAGGATTAGCTACTGGACATGTCGGATTTGGCTGTAAAATTAACAGATGAGCTCATTGGCCATAGGGCAGACATGCATCATTTGTATTTGTGTGTATTGTTTGGGTGTGCATTGGTGCACGAAATTGTGATCTCAATGGCGCCAACAGCTTGGTACACACAATTGTAATATCACTCTTTTTCATAAGTTCGCACAACTAACCAGCAAGTGCACTGGGTCGTCCAAATAATAAACCTTACGTGAGTAAGGGTCGATCCCACGGAGATTGTCAGCTTGAAGCAAGCTATGGTCTCCTTGTAAATCTCAGTCAGGCGGATTCAAATGGTTATGGAGTTTTAATAATTAAAAGATAAATAAAACATAAAATGAAGATAGAGATACTTATGTAATTCATTGGTGGAAATTTTAGATAAGCCTATGGAGATGCGTTGTTTCTTCTGAATCTCTGCTTTCCTACTGCCTTCATCCAATCCTTCATACTCCTTTCTATGGCAAGCTGTATGTTGGGTGTCACCGTTGTCAATGGCTACTTCCCATCCTGTCAGTGAAAATGGTCCTCTACGATTTTCCGGATGGCTAATCAGCTGTTGGTTCTTGATCGTGTAGGAATAGGATTTACTATACTTTTGCGTCTGTCACCACGCCCTACAGTTGTGAGTTTGAAGCTCATCACAGTCATCCCATCCCAGATCCTACTCGGAATATCACAGACAAGGTTTAGACTTTCCGGATCTCAAGAATGCTGCCAATGGATTCTAGCTTATACCACGAAGACTCTGATCTCAAGGAATTGAAGGCTCTGTTGTCAGGAGAGGGAATCAAACGCATGGATCAGGAATCCAAGAGATACACACTCTAGCTTTTGCAGGTAGAACGGAAGTGTTTGTCAGGCACACATTCATAAGTGAGAATGGTAATGAGTGTCACGGATCATCACATTCATCAAATTGAAGTGTGAATGAATATCTTAGAATAAGAATAAGCATGAATTGAATAGAAAACAGTAGTAATTGCATTAATACTTGAGGAACAGCAGAGCTCCACACCTTAATCTATGGTGTGTAGAAACTCCACCGTTGAAAATACATAAGTGATAAAGGTTCAAGCATGGCCGTGAGGCCAGCCACCAATGTCTAAGATCACATAAACTGATCAAAGATAGATACCAAGATATCTAATACAATAGTAAAAAGTTCTATTTATACTAAACTAGTTACTAGGGTTAAAGAAATGAGTAAATGATGCAGAAATCCACTTTCAGGCCCACTTGGTGTGTGCTTGGGCTGAGAATTGAAGCTTTCATGTGTAGAGGTATTCCTTGGAGTTAAACGCCAGTTTGTAACTTATTTCTAGCATTTAACTCTGCTTTGCAGCTTGTTTCTAGCATTTAACGCCAGAATAGGATAGAAAGCTGGCGTTAAATGCCCGTTTACGTCATCTAAACTCAGGCAAAGTACAGACTATTATATGTTGCTGGAAAGCCTGGATGTCTACTTTCCAACGCAATTGAGAGCGCGCCATTTGGACTCCTATAGCTCCAAAAATTCCATTTCGAGTGCAGGGAGATCAGAATCCAACAACATCAGCAGTCCTTTGTTAGCCTCTGACAGATTTTTGCTCAGGTCCCTCAATTTCAGCCAGAAAATACCTGAAATCACAGAAAATATACTAAAAACTTACTAAATCATACTAAAAACTATGTAAAAACAATGCCAAAAAGCGTATAAATTATCCGCTCATCACAACACCAAACTTAAATTGTTGCTTGTCCCCAAGCAACTGAAACCAAATTTGGATAAAAAGAAGATAATATACAATGAATCCCACAATATCAATGAAGCTTAGTCCCAATTAGATGAGCGGGGCTAGTATCTTTTTGCTTCTGAACAGTTTTGGCATCTCACTTTATCATTTGAAATTTAGAATGATTGGCATCTATAAGAACTTAGAATTTTGGATAGTGTTATTGACTCTGCTAGTTTAGTATGTTGATTCTTGAACACAGCTACTTTACGAGTCTTGGTCGTGGCCCTAAACACTTTGTTTTCCAGTATTACCACTGGATACATAAATGCCACCACAGACACATAACTGGGTGAACCTTTTCAGATTGTGACTCAGCTTTGCTAAAGTCCCCAGTTAGAGGTGTCCAGGGTTCTTGAGCACAATCTTTTTGCCTTGGATCATGACTTTAAGCACTCAGTCTCAAGCTTTTCACTTGGACCTTCATGACTGATGAGCGGATAATTTATACGCTTTTTGGCATTGTTTTTAGTATGTTTTTAGTATGTTTTAGTTATTTTTTAGTTAAAATTCACTTTTCTGGACTTTACTATGAGTTTGTGTGTTTTTCTATGATTTCAGGTATTTTCTGGCTGAAATTGAGGGACTTGAGCAAAAATCTGATTCAGAGACTAAAAAGGACTGCAGATGCTGTTGGAATCTGACCTCCCTGCACTCGAAGTGGATTTTCTGGAGCTACAGAAGCCCAATTGGCGCGCTCTTAATGGCGTTGGAAAGTAGACATCCTGGGCTTTTCAGCAATGTATAATAGTCCATACTTTGCCCGAGATTTGATGGCCCAAACCGGCGTTCTAAATCAGCTCAAAACTGCCCGGCGTTAAACGCCGGAACTGGCACAAGAATGGGAGTTAAACGCCCAAACTGGCACAAAAGCTGGCGTTTAACTCCAAGAAAAGTCTCTATACGAAAATGCTTCAATGCTTAGCCCAAGCACACACCAAGTGGGCCCGGAAGTGGATTTTTATGTCATTTACTCATCTTTGTAAACCCTAGGCTACTAGTTCTCTACAAATAGGGCCTTTTGCTATTGTATTTTCATCTTGGTAGCTATCTTTGTTCTTATGCTATCTTAGATCATTGGGAGGCTGGCCTCACGGCCATGCCTAGACCTTGTTCTTATGTATTTTCAATGGTGGAGTTTCTACACACCATAGATTAAGGTGTGGAGCTCTGCTGTACCTCGAGTATTAATGCAATTACTATTGTTCTTCTATTCAATTCAGCTTATTCTTGTTCTAAGATATTCATTTGCACCCAAGAACATGATGAATGTGATGATTATGTGACACTCATCATCATTCTCACTTATGAACGAGTGCCTGACAACCACTTCTGTTCTACAAGCAAACAAGGCTTGAATGTTTATCTCTTGGATCCCTTAATCGGAATCTTCGTGGTATAAGCTAGAATTGATGGCGGCATTCAAGAGAATCCGGAAGGTCTAAACCTTGTCTGTGGTATTCTGAGTAGGATTCAATGATTGAATGACTGTGGCGAGCTTCAAACTCGCGATTGTGGGGCGTTAGTGACAGACGCAAAAGAATCACTGGATTCTATTCCGACATGATCGAGAACCGACAGCTGAATAGCCGTGCCGTGACAGGGTGCGTTGAACATTTTCACTGAGAGGATGGGAGGTAGCCACTGACAACAGTGAAACCCTACATACAGCTTACCATGGAAAGGAGTAAGAAGGATTGGATGAAGACAGTAGGAAAGCAGAGAGATGGAAGGGACAAAGCATCTCCATTCGCTTATCTGAAATTCTTACCAATGAATTACATAAGTATCTTTATCTTTATCTTTATGTTTTATTCATACATCATCCATAATCATTTGAGTTTGCCTGACTAAGATTTACAAGGTGATCATAGCTTGCTTATACCAACAATCTCTGTGGGATCGACCCTTACTCGCGTAAGGTTTATTACTTGGACAACCCAGTACACTTGCTGGTTAGTTGTGCGAAGTTGTGATAAAGAGTTGAGATTACAATTGTGCGTACCATGTTGATGGCGCCATTGATGATCACAATTTCGTGCACCAAGTTTTTGGCGCCGTTGCCGGGGATTGTTCGAGTTTGGACAACTGACGGTTCATCTTGTTGCTTAGATTAGGGATTTTTCTTCAGAGTTCTTAAGAATGAATTCTAGTGTTTCAAGGTGATGTTCTTATCATCACCAAAGCTGATTGATCTTCATCAATTTAGCTCTTGAATGCAATGTCCTGCTGAAGCTTGGCTAGCCATGTCTAATTCCTTTAGACTGAAGCGTTAGACTAACATTGCATGATTCCTGGAATTCTCATTAAGAATTTTGATACCTTTATTTTCTTTTTCCACTTAATTTTCGAAAAATCCAAAAAAATTATAAAATCATAAAAACCAAAAAATATTTTATGTTTCTTGTTTGAGTCTAGAGTCTCATGTTAAGTTTGGTGTCAATTGCATGTTTCTGTTCTTCTTGCATTCATTCATGTGTCTTAAGTGATCTTCAAGATGTTCTTGATGATTTCATTTCTCTGATCTTTAAATTCTCTTGACTTGAGTGTTTTGTGTTTCTCACATGCATTCTCATTTTGTTAGTGTCAGCAGTATACAAACTGCTAAGTTTGGTGTCTTGCATGCATTGTCTATTTGATCTTAGTTGTATTTTGATTATTCCTCATTATTAAAAATCCAAAAATATTTTTAATTTGTGTCTTTTCAAGTCAATAATACAGAGGATTGAAGATTCAGAACATTCAGCAGAGGAATTACACAGAAAAAGCTGGGCGTTCAAAACGCCCAGTAAGGAAGGCAAACTGGCGTTTAAACGCCAGCCAGGGTGCCTGGTTGGGCGTTTAACGCCCAAAAGGGTAGTGGTTTGGGCATTACACGCCAGAATGTGCACCATTCTGGGCGTTTAACGCCAGGATGGCACAAGAGGGAAGATTTCGTTTTCAAATCAAATTTTTTTTAGTTTTCAAAATCTTTTCAAAATCAAATCTTTTTCAAATCAAATCTTTTCAATCAAATCTTTTTCAAAATCAATTTCTTTCCATTTTCAAAGATACTTGCTATCAATTAATGATTTGATTCAACATTTCAAGTATGTTGCCTTTTCTGTTGAGAAAGGTTTAATGTTTGAATCATATCTTTTCTTGTTAGCCAAGTTATTAATTTTTAAAATCAAATCTTTTTAAAATATTTTTCAAATCTTTTTAAAACCAATCATATCTTTTTAATAACATCTTTTTCAAAATAGTTCTCAATCATATCTTTTTTATCTTCTAATTTCAAAATCTTTTTCAAAAATCACTTGATTTCTTTTCCACTCTTATTTTTGAAAATCAATTAAAGTTTTTCAAAATGTTTTTAAAATCTTTTTAATATTTTCGAAAATTTCTTCCCCTCTTCTCACATCCTTCTATTTATGGACTAACACTATTCCTCAATGAACAATTCAAACTTCATCTCTCTTGATAAGTTAGAATTCTTCTACTTTTGCCTTCTATTTTTCTTTTCCTCTGACACCTCAAGGAATCTCTATACTGTGACATAGAGGATTCCATATTTCCTTGTTTTCTTCTCTTTAATATGAGCAGGAGCAAAGACAAAAGGATTCTTGTTAAGGCTGACCCTGAACCTGAAAGGACCTTGAAGCGAAAGCTAAGAGAAGCTAAGGCACAATTCTCTGTAGAGAACCTAACAGAAATCTTCAAAGAAGAAGAACCCATGGCAGCCGAAAACAACAACAATGCCAACAATGCAAGGAAGGTGCTAGGTGACTTTACTGCACCTACTCCCGACTTCTATGGGAGAAGCATCTCTATCCCTGCCATTGGAGCAAACAACTTTGAGCTTAAGCCTCAATTAGTTTCTCTGATGCAACAGAATTGCAAATTCCATGGACTTCCATTGGAAGATCCTCATCAGTTTTTAGCTGAGTTCTTGCAAATCTGTGACACTATCAAGACTAATGAGGTTGACCCTGAGGTCTACAGACGTATGCTATTCCCTTTTGCTGTAAGAGACAGAGCTAGGACATGGTTGGACTCACAACCTAAAGAAAGCCTGAACTCTTGGGAAAGGCTAGTCAATGCCTTCTTGGCAAAGTTCTTTCCACCTCAAAAATTGAGTAAGCTTAGAGTGGAAGTCCAAACCTTCAGACAGAAGGAAGGAGAATCCCTCTATAAAGCTTGGGAAAGATACAAACAATTGGTCAGAAAGCGTCCCTCTGATATGCTTTCTAAACGGAGCATCATAGGTATTTTCTATGATGGTCTGTCTGAACTGTCCAAGATGTCATTGGATAGCTCTGCTGGAGGATCTCTTCATTTGAAAAAGACGCCTACAGAAGCTCAAGAGCTGATTGAAATGGTTGCAAATAACCAATTCATGTACACTTCTGAAAGGAATCTTGTGAATAATGGGACAAATCAGAAGAAAGGAGTTCTTGAGATTGATACTCTGAATGCCATATTGGCTCAGAACAAAATATTGACCCAGCAAGTCAATATGATTTCTCAAAGTCTGTCTGGAATACAAAATGCACCAAGCAGTACTAAGGAAGCTTCATCTGAAGAAGAAGCTTATGATCCTGAGAACCCTTCAATGGAAGAGGTGAATTACATGGGAGAACCCTATGGAAACACCTATAATCCCTCATGGAGAAATCATCCAAATCTCTCATGGAAGGATCAACAGAGACCTCAACAAGGTTTCAACAACAATAATGGTGGAAGAAACAGGTTTAGTAATGGCAAGCCTTTTCCATCATCTTCTCAGCAACAGACAGAGAGTTCTAAGCAAAACACCTCTGACTTAGCAACCATGGTCTCTGATCTAATCAAAACGACTCAAAGTTTCATGACTGAAACAAGGTCCTCCATTAGAAACTTGGAGGCACAAGTGGGTCAGCTGAGCAAGAAAATTACTGAACTCCCTCCTAGTACTCTTCCAAGCAATACAGAAGAAAATCCAAAAGGAGAGTGCAAAGCCATCAACATGGCCGAATTTGGAAAGGAGGAAGAGGCAGTGAACGCCACTGAGGAAGACCTCAATGGACGTCCACTGGCCTCCAATGAGTTCCCTAATGAGGAACCATGGGAATCTGAGGCTCCCACTGAGACCATAGAGATTCCATTGGATTTACTCCTGCCATTCATGAGCTCTGATGAGTATTCTTCCTCTAAAGAGGATGAGTATGTCACTGAAGAGCAAGTTGCTAAATGCCTTGGAGCAATCATGAAGCTAAATGACAAGTTATTTGGTAATGAGACTTGGGAGGATGAACCCCCTTTGCTCACCAAAGAATTGGATGACTTGTCTAGGCAGAAACTACCTCAAAAGAGACAAGATCCTGGAAAGTTTTCAATACCTTGTACCATAGGCACCATGACCTTCAAGAAGGCCTTGTGTGACCTAGGGTCAAGTGTAAACCTCATGCCTCTCTTTGTAATGGAGAAGCTAGGGATCTTTGAGGTGCAAGCTGCAAAAATCTCACTGGAGATGGCAGACAATTCAAGAAAACAAGCCTATGGACTTGTAGAGGATGTTCTGGTAAAAGTTGAAGACCATTACATCCCTGCTGATTTCATAGTCCTAGAGACTGGGAAGTGCATGGATGAATCCATCATCCTTGGCAGACCCTTCCTAACCACAGCAAAGGCTGTGATTGATGTGGACAGAGAAGAATTGATCATTCAAGTGAATCCCTTGTGTTCAAGGTTCAGGGATATCCCTCTGTCACCATGGAGAGGAAGCATGAAGAGCTTCTCTCAAAACAGAGTCAAACAGAGCCCCCACAGTCAAACTCTAAGTTTGGTGTTGGGAGGCCACAACCAACTTCTAAGTTTGGTGTTGAACCCCCACATTCAAACTCTAAGTTTGGTGTTGGGAGGTTCCAACATTGCTCTGAGTATCTGTGAGGCTCCATGAGAGCCCACTGTCAAGCTAATGACATTAAAGAAGCGCTTGTTGGGAGGCAACCCAATCTTATTATATTTATCTATTCTCTTTTGTTATTTTATATTTTCTGTAGGTTGATGATCATGAGAAGTCACAAAATCAATTGAAAAAGCAAAAACAGAAAGAAAAACAGAAAGAAAAATAGCACACCCTGGAGGAGAACTTGCTGGCATTTAAACGCCAGTAAGGCTAGCAGATGGGCGTTTAACGCCCAGTCTGGCACCATTCTGGGCGTTTAACGCCAGAAAGGGGCACTAGACTGGCATTAAACGCCAGGAAAGGGCAAAAAGTTGGCGTTAAACGCCAGAAATGGGCACCAGCCCGGCGTTTAACGCCAGAATTGGCACAGGGAGCAATTTTGCTCGCCACTTGGTGCAGGGATGACCTTTCCTTGACACCTCAGGATCTATGGATCCCACAGGATCCCCACCTACCCCACCACTCTCTCTCTTCTTCACCCATTCACCAATCACCTCAACACCTCTTCCCCAAAAACCCTTCACCTATCAAATCCCATCTTTCTCTTCACCACTCACATCCATCCTTCATAAAACCCCACCTACCTCACCATTCAAATTCAAACCACTTTCCCTCCCAAACCCACCCTCCCATAACCGAACCCTAACCCTCTCCCCACCCCTATATAAACCCATATTCACTCCTTCATTTTCACACACCCTAAACACTACTTCTCCCCCTTTGGCCGAACCACAAAGCCATTTCCATCTCCTTCATTTCTTCTTCTTCTACTCTTTTCTTTTCTCTTTTGCTCGAGGACGAGCAAACCTTTTAAGTTTGGTGTGGTAAAAGCATTGCTTTTTGTTTTTCCATAACCATTTATGGCATCCAAGGCCGGAGAAACCTCTAGAAAGAGGAAAGGAAAGGCAAAAGCTTTCACCTCTGAGTCATGGAAGATGGAGAGATTCATCTCAAGGGTGCATCAAGACCACTTCTATGAAGTTATGGCCTTGAAGAAGGTGATCCCCGAGGTCCCTTTTAAACTCAAAAAGAGTGAATATCCGGAGATCCGACATGAGATCCGAAGAAGAGGTTGGGAAGTTCTTACCAACCCCATTCAACAAGTCGGAATCTTAATGGTTTAAGAGTTCTATGCCAATGCATGGATCACCAAGAACCATGATCAAAGTGTGAACCCAGACCCAAAGAATTGGCTTACAATGGTTCGGGGGAAATACTTGGATTTTAGTCCGGAAAATGTAAGGTTGGCATTCAACTTGCCCATGATGCAAGGAGATGAACATCCTTACACTAAAAGGGTCAACTTTGATCAAAGGTTGGACCAAGTCCTCACAGTCACTTGTGAAGAGGGCGCCCAATGGAAGAGAGATTCAAGAGGAAAGCCGGTTCAATTGAGAAGGCATGACCTCAAGCCTATGGCTAGGGGATGGTTGGAGTTTATCCAACGCTCAATCATTCCCACTAGCAACCGGTCCGAAGTTACTATAGACCGGGCTATCATGATTCATAGCATCATGATTGGAGAAGAAATAGAAGTTCATGAGGTTATATCCCAAGAGCTTTATAAGGTGGCGAACAAGTCCTCTACCTTGGCAAGGTTAGCCTTTCCTCATCTCATTTGTCACCTCTGTTATTCAGTTGGAATTGACATAGAGGGAGACACCCCTATTGATGAGGACAAGCCCATCACTAAGAAAAGGATGGAGCAAACAAGAGACCCCTCTCATCATCAAATCCCTGAGATGCCTCAAGGGATGCACTTTCCTCCACAAAACTATTGGGAGCAACTGAACACCTCCCTAGGAGAATTGAGTTCCAACATGGGACAACTAAGGGTGGAGCACCAAGAACACTCCATTCTCCTCCATGGAATTAGAGAAGATCAAAGAATCATAAGGGAGGAGCAACAAAGACAAGGAAGAGACATTGAGGAGCTCAAGCACTCCATAAGATCTTCAAGAGGAAGAACAAGCTGCCATCACTAAGGTGGACCCGTTCTTTAATTTCCCTTGTTCTTTATATTTCTGTTTTTCGAAAAAATTCATGCTTATGTTTATCTATGTTTGTGTCTTGTGATCATTAGTGTCTTAGTGTCTATGCCTTAAAGTTATGAATGTCCTATGAATCCATCACCTTTCTTGAATGAAAAATGTTCTTAATTGAAAAAGAGAAGAATTGCATGAATTTTGAATTTTATAACAGATTAATTATTTTGATGTGGTGGCAATACTTTTGTTTTCTGAATTATGCTTAAACAGTGCATATGTCTTTTGAATTTGTTGTTCATGAATGTTGGCTCTTGAAAGAATGATGAAAAAGGAGACATGTTACTGAGGACCTGAAAAATCATAAAAATGATTCTTGAAGCAAGAAAAAGCAGTGAATACAAAAAAAAGAGAAGGAGAAAAATGAAAAAAAGGGGAGAAAAGAAAACGAAAAGAAAAAAAAGAGAAAAAAAAGAGAAGAAGAAATAAAGTTGTGATCCAAGGCAGAAAGAGTGTGCTTAAGAACCCTGGACATCTCTAATTGGGGACTCTAGCAAAGCTGAGTCACAATCTGAAAAGGTTCACCCAATTATGTGTCTGTGGCATGTATGTATCCGGTGGTAATACTGGAAGACAGAGTGCTTTGGGCCACGGCCAAGACTCAATAAGTAGCTGTGTTCAAGAATCATCATACTTAACTAGGAGAATCAATGACACTATCTGGATTCTGAGTTCCTAAAGAAGCCAATCATTCTGAATTTCAAAGGATAGAGTGAGATGCCAAAACTGTTCAGAGGCAAAAAGCTAAAAGCCCCGCTCATCTAATTAATACTGATCTTCATAGATGTTTCTGGAATCCATTGTATATTCTCTTATTTTTATCTTATTTGATTCTCAGTTGCTTGAGGACAAGCAACAATTTAAGTTTGGTGTTGTGATGAGCGGATAATTTATACGCTTTTTGGCATTGTTTTTAGTATGTTTTTAGTATGTTTTAGTTAGTTTTTAGTATATTTTTATTAGTTTTTAGTTAAAATTCATTTTTCTGGACTTTACTATGAGTTTGTGTGTTTTTCTGTGATTTCAGGTATTTTCTGGCTGAAATTGAGGGACTTGAGCAAAAATCTGATTCAGAGACTAAAAAGGACTGCAGATGCTGTTGGAATCTGACCTCCCTGTACTCGAAGTGGATTTTCTGGAGCTGCAGAAGGCCAATTGGCGCGCTCTTAACGGCGTTGGAAAGTAGACATCCTGGCTTTCCAGCAATGTATAATAGTCTATACTTTCTCTGAGATTTGATGGCCCAAACCGGCGTTCCAAATCAGCTCAAAACTACCCTGCGTTAAACGCCGGAACTGGCACAAGAATGGGAGTTAAACGCCCAAACTGGCGCAAAAGCTGGCGTTTAACTCCAAGAGAAGTATCTACACGAAAATGCTTCAATGCTCAGCCCAAGCACACACCAAGTGGGCCCGGAAGTGGATTTTTATGTCATTTACTCATCTTTGTAAACCCTAGGCTACTAGTTCTCTACAAATAGGACCTTTTGCTATTGTATTTTCATCTTGGTAGCTATCTTTGTTCTTATGCTATCTTAGATCATTGGGAGGCTGGCCTCACGGCCATGCCTAGACCTTGTTCTTATGTATTTTTCAACGGTGGAGTTTCTACACACCATAGATTAAGGTGTGGAGCTCTATTGTACCTCGAGTATTAATGCAATTACTATTATTCTTCTATTCAATTCAGCTTATTCTTGTTCTAAGATATTCATTTGCACCCAAGAACATGATGAATGTGATGATTATGTAACACTCATCATCATTCTCACTTATGAACGAGTGCCTGACAACCACTTCTGTTCTACAAGCAAACAAGGCTTGAATGTTTATCTCTTGGATCCCTTAATCGGAATTTTCGTGGTATAAGCTAGAATTGATGGCGGCATTCAAGAGAATCCGGAAGGTCTAAACCTTGTCTGTGGTATTCTGAGTAGGATTCAATGATTGAATGACTGTGACAAGCTTCAAACTCGCGATTGTGGGGCGTTAGTGACAGACGCAAAAGAATCACTGGATTCTATTCCGACATGATCGAGAACCGACAGCTGAATAGCCGTGCCGTGACAGGGTGCATTGAACATTTTCACTGAGAGGATGGGAGGTAGCCACTGACAACGGTGAAACCCTAAATACAGCTTGCCATGGAAAGGAGTAAGAAGGATTGGATGAAGACAGTAGGAAAGCAGAGAGACGGAAGGGACAAAGCATCTCCATTCGCTTATCTAAAATTCTTACCAATGAATTACATAAGTATCTTTATCTTTATCTTTATGTTTTATTCATACATCATCCATAATCATTTGAGTTTGCCTGACTAAGATTTACAAGGTGACCATAGCTTGCTTCATACCAACAATCTCTGTGGGATCGACCCTTACTCGCGTAAGGTTTATTACTTGGACGACCCAGTACACTTGCTGGTTAGTTGTGCGAAGTTGTGATAAAGAGTTGAGATTACAATTGTGCGTACCATGTTGATGGCGCCATTGATGATCACAATTTCGTGCACCAATGACACAAGCATATGGTTAGGGACAGCTTGATTTAGCCGCTTAGGCCTGGATTTTATTTCCTTGGGCCCTCCTATCCATTAATGCTCAAAGCCTTGGATCCTTTTTACCCTTGCCTTTTGGTTTAAAGGGCTACTGGCTTTTTCTGCTTACTTTTTCTTTTTCTTTCTTTCTTTTTTTTTCGCCACTTTTTTTCACTGCTTTTTTTTGCTTCAATAATCAATTTCATGATTTTTCCGGTTATCAATAACATTTCTCTTTGTTCATCATTCTTTAAAGAGCCAAAAATTTTAACATTAATAAATAACAAGATTAAAAATATGAACTGTTCAAACATTCATTCAGAAAATAAAAAGTATTGCCACCACATCAAAATAATTAAACTAATTTCAAGATAAAATTTGAAATCCAAGTACTTCTTGTTCTTTTGTAATTAGGCACATTTTTTATTTAAGAGAGGTGAAGAATTCATGGAATTATTCATAGCTTTAAGACATAGACACTAGACGCTAATGATCATGTAATGAAGACACAAACATGGACAAACATGAAGCTCAAAAACCGAAAATAGAAAAATAAATAGACAAGGAGATTAAGGAATGAGTCCACCTTAGTGTGGGTGGCATCTTCCTCTTGAAGAACCAATGGAACGCCTAAGCTCCTCTATGTCTCTTCCTTGCCTTTGTTGCTCCTCCCTCATAGCTCTTTGATCTTCTCTAATCTCATGGAAAATGATGGAGTGCTCTTGGTGCTCCACCCTTAGCTGGTCTATGTTGTAACTCAAGCCTTCCAAGGAGGTGTTGAGTTGCTCCCAACAGTTATGTGGAGGAAATTGCATCCCTTGAGGCATCTCAGGGATTTCTTGATGAGGATCCTCCTCATGCTCTTGTTGAGGTCCATGAATGAGCTTTCTTGTTTGCTCCATCCTTTTCTTAGTGATGGGTTTGTCCTCTTCAATGAGGATGTCTCTTTCTATGTCAATCCTAGCCAATTTGCATAGATGACAAATGAGATGAGAAAAGGCTAACCTTGCCAAGGTGGATGACTTGTCAGCCACCTTGTAGAGTTCTAGAGGTATGATCTCATGAACTTCCACTTCCTCCCCAATCATGATACTATGGATCATGATGGCCCGATCCATAGTCACTTCAGATCGGTTGCTAGTAGGAATGATAGAGCGTTGTATGAACTCCAACCATCCTCTAGCCATAGGCTTAAGGTCAGGTCTTCTCAATTGAACTGGATTGCCTCTTGAGTCTCTTTTCCATTAAGCTCCTTCCACACATATGTCCATGAGGACTTGGTCCAACCTTTGATCAAAGTTGACCCTTCTAGAGTAGGGGCGTGCATTTTTTTGCATAATTGGCAAGTGGAACGCCAACCTTACATTTTCCGGACTGAAATCTAAGTATTTCTCCCGAACCATTGTAAGCCAATTCTTTGGATTCGGGTTCATACTTTGATCATGGTTCCTGGTGATCCATGCATTGGCATAGAACTCTTGAACCATTAAGATTCCGACTTGTTGAATGGGGTTGGTGAGAACTTCCCAACCTCTTATTCGGATTTCATATCGGATCTCCAGATACTCATTTTTCTTGAGCATGAAAGGGACCTTAGGGATCACCTTCTTCTTGGCCACAACTTCATAGAAGTGGTCTTGATGGACTTTTGAGATGAATCTCTCCATCTCCCATGACTCGGAGGTGGAAGCTTTTGCCTTTCCTTTCCTCTTTCTAGAGGTTTCTCCGGCCTTAGGTGCCATAAATAGTTATGGAAAAATAAAAAGCAATGCTTTTACCACACCAAACTTAAAATATTTGCTCGTCCTCGAGCAAAAGAAGAAAGAAAGAAAGGGAAGAAGAAGAAAATGGAGGAGATAGAGGGAGATAGGTGGTTCGTCCAAGAGGGGGGAAAGGTGTTTGAATTTGAAAGTGAGGTAGGTGGGGTTTTTGGGGAAGAGATATGGAGGTCATTGGTGAAGAGGTGATGAGGAAGAGTGAATGAGTTGATTGGTGAGGGGTATTTGGGGAAGAGTGTTGTGGGAGGGTAAGTGGGGATTCTGTGGGGTCCACAGATCCTTATGGGTCAAGAATTTATCATCCCTACTCCCATTAGGCGTGTAAACACCCTTACAGTGCAATCCTGGTGTTTAACGCTAGATTGCTGCTTGTTGCTGGTGTTAAACGACAGCTTTTATTCCTTTCCTGGCATTAAACGCTATGCTGCAACATGTTTCTGGCATTTAATGCCAGATTGTTGCTTCTTTCTGGCGTTTAACGCCAGTCTGGTGCTTCTTTCTGGCATTTAACACCCAGAAAGGTGCCAGACTGGGTGTTAAACGCCCATTCTGCTAACCCTACTGGTGTTTAAATGCCAGTAAGTTGCTTTTCCAGGGTTTGCTATTTTTAATGCTATTTTTTATTTTTCTTTGATTTTTGCAGTTGCTTTTGTGACTCCACATGATCATCAATCTAAAAAAATGAAAATAACATAGATAAATAAAATTGGGTTACCTCCCAATAAGTGCTTCTTTAATGTCAATAGCTTGATAGTGAGCTCTCATTGAGCCTCAAAGATGTTTAGAGCATTGTTTGGACCTCCCAACACCAAACTTAGAGTTTGAATGTGGGGGTTCAACACCAAACTTAGAGTTTGGTTGTGGCCTCCTAACACCAAACTTAGAGTTTAACTGTGGGGGCTTTGTTTGACTCTGCATTGAGAGAAGCTTTCCTTGCTTCCTCTCCATGGTTACAGAGGGAGATCCTTGAGTTTTAAACACAAGGTAGTCCTCATTCAATTGAAGGATCAACTCTCCTCTGTCCACATCAATCACAGATTTTACTGTGGCTAGGAAGGGTCTTCCAAGGATGATGGATTCATCCTCATCCTTCCCAGTGTCTAGGATTATGAAATCAGCAGGGATGTAAAGGCCTTTGACCTTTACTAGCACGTCCTCTACCTGTCCATAAGCATTTTTCATGGATTTATCTGCCATCTCTAATGAGAATTTGGTAGCCTGTACCTCAAAAATTTTCAATTTCTCCATTACAGATAGTGGCATTAAGTTTATGGCTGATCCCAGGTCACATAGAGCCTTCTCAAAGGTCATAGTGCCTATGATATAGGGAATTAAGAATTTACCTGGATCCTGTTTCTTTTGAGGTAATGTCTGCCTAACCAAGTCATTCAGTTAATTGGTGAGCAAGGGGGGTTCATCCACCCAAGTCTCATTACCAAATAACTTGGCATTCAGCTTCATGATTGCTCCAAGGTACTTAGCAACTTGCTCTTCAGTAATATCTTCATCCTCTTCAGAGGAGAAATAGTTATCAGAGCTCATGAATGGCAGAAGTAGATTCAATAGAATCTCAATGGTCTCTAGATGAGCCTCAGATTCCTTAGGCTCCTCAAATGGGAACTCCTTTTTGTCTAGAGGACGTCCCATGAGGTCTTCCTCACTGGGATTCACATCCTCCGCCTCCTCTCTAGGTTTGGCCACACCAAATAAGGTTATGGCCTTGCACTCTCTTTTTGGGTTCTCTTCTGTATTGCTTGGGAGAGTACCAGGAGGAGTTTCAGTGACTCTTTTTACTCAACTGGCCCACTTGTGCCTCCAAATTTCTAATGGAGGACCTTGTTTCATTCATGAAACTGAGAGTGGCCTTAGATAGATCAGAGACTATGTTTGCTAAGCTAGAGGGGCTCTGCTCAGAATTCTCTGTCTGTTGCTGAGAGGATGATGGAAAAGGCTTGCTATTGCTAAACCTGTTTCTTTCACCATTATTAAAGCCTTGTTGAGGCTTTTGTTGATCTTTCCATGAGAAATTTGGATGATTTCTCCATGAGGGATTATAGGTGTTTCCATAGGCTTCACCCATGTAATTCACCTCTGCCATTGCAGGGTTCTCAGGATCATAGGCTTCTTCTTCAGAAGATACTTCTTTAGTACTGTTGGATGCATTTTGCAATCCATTCATACTCTGAGAAATCATATTGACTTGCTGAGTCAATATTTTGTTCTGAGCCAATATGGCATTCAGAACATCAATTTCAAGAACTCCCTTCCTCTGAGGCGTCCTATTACTCATAGGATTCCTTTCAGAAGTGTATATGAGCTGGTTATTTGCAACCATATCAATGAATTCCTGAGCTTCTGCAGGCATTTTCTTTAGGTGAATAGATCCACCTGCAGAATATATCCAAGATGGTCCATTCTGAAAGCATATCAGAAGGACACTTTTTGGTTAGTTGCTTGTATATCTCCCAAGCTTCATATAGGGATTCACCTTCTTTCTGTCTGAAGGTTTGAACATCCACTATAAGCTTGCTAAGCTTTTGAGGTGGAAAGAACTTGGCTAAGAAAGCCATGACCAGCTTATCCCAAGAGTTTAGGCTATCTCTAGGTTGAGAGTCCAACCATGTTCTAGCTCTGTCTCTTACAGCAAAAGGGAAAAGCATAAGCTTATAGACCTCAGGATCAACTCCATTAGTCTTAACAGTATCACATATCTGCAAGAATTCTATTAAGAACTGAAAAAGATCTTCTGATGGAAGTCCATGAAACTTACAATTCTGTTGCATCAGAGAAACTAATTGAGGCTTTAGCTCAAAATTGTTTGCTCCAATTGCAGGGATTGAGATGCTTCTTCCATGGAAGTTGGAATTTGGTGCAGTAAAGTCACCAAGCATCTTCCTTGCGCCTCCACCATTGTTATTGGCTTCGACCATGTCTCTTTCTTTTTTGAGATTTTTTGTAAGGTTTTCTTTGGATTGTTGTGAATTAGCTTCTCTTAGCTTCTCTTAGCTTCTTCTTCAGAGTCCTTTCAGGTTCAGGATCTGCTTCAACAATAATGTCCTTGTCCTTGCTCCTGCTTATATAAAAAAGAAGAGAACAGAAAAGAAGAGGAATCCTCTATGTCACAGTATAGAGATTCCTTTATGTGAGTGGAAGAGAAGAAGGATAGATGAGGAAAAATTCGAACACAGAGAGAGAAGAGAAGCGGGTTTGAATTATGAGTAGAAGAGAAGTGTTAGTAATTAAATAAATAAATAGAAGGAGATGAGAGAGAGGAGTTTTCGAAAATTATTTTTGAAAAAAGGTTAGTGATTTTCGAAAATTAAGAGAAGAAATAAAATTAAAATTTAAAATTTAAAACAATTAGTTAATTAAAAAGAATTTTGAAAAAGGGTGAGGAATTTTTGAAAATTAGAGAGAGAAAAGTAGTTAGGTGGTTTTGAAAAAGATAAGAAATAGTAAAACAAATAAAATGTCAATTAGTTAGTTGAGAAAGATTTGAAAATCAATTTTGAAAAGATAAGAAGTTAGAAAAGATTTTGAAATTAAAGTTTGAGAAAGATATGATTTGAAGAAGACATGATTGAAAAGATATGATTAAAAAGATATTTTGAAAAAGATTTGAAAAGAAAATTAAAAAGATTTGATTTTTAAAATTAAAATTGATCACTTGACTTACAAGAAACTATAAGATATGATTCTAGAATTTCAAGATTGAACCTTTCTTAATAAGAAAATAACAAACTTCAAATTTTTGAATCAATCACATTAGTTGTTAGTAAAGTTTTTGAAAATTATGAAATAAAATTAAGAAAAAAATTTTGAAAAACAATTTTTAAAAATTTCGAAAATAAATAAAAAAATGAAAAAGATTTTATTTTTGAAAAAGATTTGAAAAGATAAGATTTTTAAAATTGAAATCTTGGCTTGACTAACAAGAAACAACTTATTTTAAAAATTTTTGACTAAGTCAACCCAAAGATTTCGAAATTTATGAATAAAATAAGGGAAATATATTTTTTTATTTTTGAATTAATGAGGAAAGAGAAAAACCACAAAATGAAGCAAAACACAAAAATCATGAATCAAAACAACTAATGCATACAAGAACAGTATGAATGTCAAGATGAACACCAAGAACACTTTGAAGATCATGATGAACATCAAGAACTTATTTTTGAAAAATTTTCAAGAAAAGAAAAACCTGCAAGACACCAACTTAGAAATTTTTAATATTTAGACACTAAGAATTCAAAAATGCATATGAAAAATAAGAAAAGACACAAAATAATAAAATATAAAGATCAAACAAGAAGACTTACCAAGAACAACTTGAAGATCATGAAGAATGCAATGCATGAATTTTTTGAAAATTTTTGGAAAATTAAAAAAATGCAATTGACACCAAACTTAAAGTTTGACACTAGACTCAAACAAGAAGCACAAAATATTTTTGATTTTATGATTTTATTAATTTTTTTGGATTTTTCGAAAATTATTTTGGAAAAAACGAAAAAGAAGAAAAAATTTTGAAAGATTTTTGAAAACTTTTTGAAAATAAAATAAAGGTTGAAAGAAGAAGAAAATTACCTAATCTGAGCAACAAGATGAACCGTATGTTGTCCAAACTCGAACAATCCCCGACAACGGCGCTAAAAACTTGGTGCACAAAATTGTGATCTCAATGGCGCCAACAGCTTGGTACGCACAATTGTAATATCACTCTTTTTCATAACTTCGCACAACTAACCAGCAAGTGCACTGGGTCGTCCAAGTAATAAACCTTACGTGAGTAAGGGTCGATCCCACGGAGATTGTCGGCTTGAAGCAAGCTATGGTCACCTTGTAAATCTCAGTCAGGTGGATTCAAATGGTTATGGAGTTTTAATAATTAAAAGATAAATAAAACGTAAAATGAAGATAGAGATGCTTATGTAATTCATTGGTGGGAATTTCAGATAAGGGTATGGAGATGCGTTGTTCCTTCTATGGCAAGCTGTATGTTGGGTGTCACCATTGTCAATGGCTACTTCCCGTCCTCTCAGTGAAAATGGTCCTCTATGATTTTTCGCATGGCTAATTGATAAACCCCAATTTTGTGGTTTATCTTGTGCTTGTTTTGGGGGATTTTATCACCTTTTCTCACATTTATTCAATGAATTAGCATGGTTTTGTAACTATCCCTTGATTTGTGCTTAAATGTGAAAACATGCTTTTTAGGCCCTAAAATAGCTAAATTTAATTCACTTTAATTCCATTCGATACCTTGATATGTTTGTTGAGTAATTTCATGTTCATAAAGAAAGTATTGGATGGAAGAAGTGAGGAGAAAAGCATGTAAGTGGGAGAACTCATGAAGAAATGAAGGAATCGTAAAGCTGTCAAGCCTGACCTCCTGGCACTCAATCGACCATAACTTGAGCTACATAGGTCTAAATGAG
Source organism: Arachis hypogaea (assembly GCF_003086295.3). NCBI lineage: Eukaryota > Viridiplantae > Streptophyta > Magnoliopsida > Fabales > Fabaceae > Arachis > Arachis hypogaea. Next base: position 49,597,678 of record NC_092040.1, read on the forward strand.
GCGGTTCCAGTTCCGTTAGAAAGCTAACATCCGGGGCATAGAAAAGAATAAAATTTTCCATATGTTGCTTCGCGTATAGGGGAGCGCACGCACTATGTACACGTGGACGCCGATGCTGCTCGTGGCCCACTAAAGTGAAATCGCCCCCAGCGATTTCTGAAGTACTTTGGGCCGAACCCAACTCATTTCTAATGCTATTTCATGCAGAGTTCAAGCTTGGAAAATGGGGGAGAAATTTTTTGGTAGTATAGCATCATGTAGGTTAGTTTCTAGAGAGAGAAGCTCCTTCTTCTCTCTAGAATTAGGTTAGGTTTAGGTTAATCTGTCATAGATCTATGTTCAATCTCATGTTTTCATCTTGTTTTCTTTCTAATTTCATGCTTCTACTCTTTCATTCTCATGATTTGTAGTGTAAATTTCTCATTTTTCTCTCTTTTATGCTTATGAAACATTGTTCCTATGTCTCTTTTATGCTTATCTTCATTGTTAATTGATGATCTGTTGCTCTTGTTAGTTGTAGCTTTTATTAATTCTTGCATTTGATGATGTTTACTTCTCTTGCACTCTAAGTGTTTGATAAAATTTTTCCTTTACTCTTGGCCTAGGCTAAGGAAATTGAGTGACCTTGAGTCATTGGGTATAATAAATTGGTAATTTGAGAACTCTTGATGATCAATTTGATACCCATTGACACTAGCCTACTACTAGGTTAATTAGTAGTGAGGTTAGACCTTATGGGTTGATGTGATCAAATCTATTTGACGTACTTCAAGCTTAGGAGTAGATCTTACGTAGTTAAGGCTTTTGGGAAGTAGACCTAATGGATTGGTACCTCATAATTATCGATATTTGGGTTGTTGACAAGGATAGTGATCCCAATTTCTCATGTCTTAGCCAAGAGTTGTTTACCCTTTCTTTATTAGTTCTTACCCTTTTACTTTCTTGCCATTTATTTTCTTGCAAAAATACAAAATCAAACCCCTTGCATTTTTATAGCCAATAATTGAACACTTCATTGCGATTCCTTGTGAGACGACCCAGAGTCCAAATACTCCGGTTAATTCTTATTTGGGGTTTGTACATGTGACAACCAAATTTCTGTATGAAAGGATTATTGATTGGTTTGGAAACTATACTTTACAACGAGACTCCATTAGATAAATTCTAAACCATCAAGAATTCGTTCATCAAAATGACGCTGTTGCCGGGGAGTTGCAAACTTGCAATGATGTTACATTATTGTCTATTGTGAATATGTGAATATGTTTGTCTTTTTCTTGTTTGTTGGTTTTTGTTAGGTTTAGGACTTTGTTTCTCATTTTTGTTAGTTTTTGTTTCCTCTTGCTATTATGAATTCTCACGACTTTGGCTATGAGTTTAGCTCAAATTATGTTGTAAGAAATGGGAGCTACAATGACAATATGCATCAAGGATGGAACAATCAAAGGCGGGAGGAGTCTCAAAGGATTGATCACCCTTCTTAGCAACAACAACCTCCAGATTCTTATGGGTATAACTCTCATCCTAATGTATATCAATCTAATGGATGTGGTGACCCTTATTGTGATTGTCAACAACCACCACCACATGTCTATGAACCACCCTCTCAACATGATTTTGAACCACCTTACTCACAAGCCCCATACCACCAAACACCTCATTATGACCCTAATCCTTATCCACCATACCAACTACCTTATGAGACATATGAACCATACATAGAACCACCACAATTCCAACACAACTACTCCCAATAACCACCTCCACACCATCTCCATACCCTTACCAAAATGAACCACCTTCCAACTATAATGCTTTCTCCTCAAACAATAAACTCTCTCTTCCACCACCCCCCCCCCCCCGATGAAGCCCTCGTGCTAGAACTAAGAGCTCATAACTCTCATATCCAAAGGCAATAAGAGGGGATGGAAAAGAATTTTAAGGAGCTAGGAGCCAAGATGGCTATCCTAGTGGAAGCCGTTAGCAATATGGCCTCCTCCCGACTAAGCCTAAGCAACCAAGGCACTCCCATTGACGAATGTGGAGAAGCAACCAAGGAGCATAGTGAGGGAGTGAGTTTAGAGCTTCAAGGTGAAGAAGAGGAGTTGAAGAAAGAATTTCCACAAGGGGAGAAAACTGAAACAATTGAGCCGGAAGGGGTGGTTGAAGACCTAGGAGATGTTGGAAGTCCATGGGAACGTAGCATTAGAGAGCCCTCTTCTGAGATACTTGATGTCGATGTTGAGGATGGTGTACAACCTCCAAAGCATATTATGATTGAAGACTTTGAAGAGGTTGATCAAGAGATCGATTCAATCATTGAGGATTTCCTATCTACAATTGAATCCTCTCCTATTGGGCTTGACATAGAGGGTAAGGAAGAAGATACCCCACCTTCCATACCCTTGGTGAGCAATGAAGAAGGAATTGAATTGGAAGAGAGCCACAGAGAGAAAGAGGTTGAAGTTGAGGAAAGTTGTAAAGAGGTGGAGCTAATCAAGGAAGAATACAAGGGAGTGGAGCTTACAAGATCATTGGGACTACCCTTCCTAAGTCACCATCCTACACAACATTCAAATGGGTAAAATTCTTATCTCTAATCTTTACTTCCCCACTTGAATATGGTTTGATTGAAAATGATGGGCAACTTAGAGCCCTTTGTGGAGTTAGGAGTAAGAGAGAGAGTTGTGTAGTGGTTGGAAACATGACTCTAAGTTCATGATGGTTGCATGCTCAAAGTTGAATAGCAATGGTTGGTGTAAAGCTAAATTGCATGGGTCTAGGGGAATGCTTGGAGGTCTAATTAAGAATTCACAAGCCTTGCCACCCAATTGGAATCATAATGATCAATTTGAAGATGGGTGTCAAAAACAAAGTGTAGGATCCCGGATTGCACAAGGAGAATTAAATTTGGGAGCCCATGGCTTGTGTGGAACTCCATCAAGGCTTGGAGTTATTATCTTTGAAGACTAAAGCTTATTGGAGATTCAAGTATTGGTGGATGTTCAAGGATAGATTCAAGCACAAGCCACCTTGAGAGGAGCTCCCCAAAAGTCCAACTTAAAGACAATAAACAAAAGTGCTAGGTGGGAGACACCCCACCATGGTAAATTCTTTTCATTTTTTCCTTTTGTACATGTTGGTAATTAGTTTAATTTTATGTTTTGTTGAGTTTGTTGTGTATAATTGGTAGTTTAGTAGATTAAATAAGGTTTTATGGTGTTTGGGTAGCTGTTTGGAGGTTTGGAATGCTTGGATTGGTGCAAGAACATGAAAAATTTTGAAAAATAGAGCATCAACCCGTACGTGCGCGCACCTGGTGCGTACGCGCGCCTCAAGAATTTTCGACCATCCACGTGGACGCGCCATGTACGCGTACGCATGGATGCAAAAATTTTATCCCTCCATACATTGACCTGAGAGTTGTGCCTACACTGTGCCAGCTCCATGCCTGAGGCACAAACCAATCCGCGCATACGCGCACCTGGCGCGTACACGTCCATGAAGCTAATCTCGCAATACGCACGCACGCACATTGTGCGCGTGCGTGCCGATAGCGCCACCTGCCCTCCTGGTACATGTTCCAGAGAGTTATACCCATTTTGTGCCTATTCTGTGCCTGCAACCCACGCGTGCGCGCACCTGGTGCGTACGCGTCCTTCTGCCAAACTGCGCATCGGCGCGTAAGCGTGCATGACGCGTCCCCGCCGGTAAAAAAAAGAGTTTTTTTCTCCTCTGCCATTTTCTTTTGTTTATCGCATTCGTATACTTCTATTCTTTACATTTCAATCTTGTTTCCATAGCCTGTTTTCAGTTTTTTTTAAGTCTCTTCTTTCAATAATGGTGTTGCATTTTCCTACTCAATTGTTGAGAATTTCTTGCATTATTTTGGTGCCTCTTGACTTGTTTGTTATTGTTGGGTGATGAAACTTTTAAAGCAATGCTTAACCTTGATGATCCATGTATCCTTTGTGCATTGATATGAGCTTACATGTCTTTCATGACCCACCCTTTCTTGTTTAAACTTGATGCTTTTTGAGTGCTCTTCATGCTTTGACTTTACCTTTGCATCAAGTATTAGTTAATATGCCTTAGCATACATTGTTTTCTCACTCACATGTTGTAGCTACCATATGGTGAGAACCTTACTCTTATTTGGCAATAGCCCCCGCCTATGTTCTATATGCTTTGCTATCTTTGTTGTAGGCTTAATTTTCTTTCTTTTTCTCTCCTTTGAGGTTGGCCACCAAGAACGAAGTGAATGAAAAAGCTTCAAATGGGGCAATAAACAAGTTTACCCGCACAACCTTTTGAAGGAGCTCATCAATTGTAGCTACCCGTCCACCTTGCTCTTCTTTGCATACACCGAGGATGGTGCAAATTTTTAAGTGTGGGGAGGTCGTCTGACCGATCTCCATGGGTAACAACTTCCTTTTTTAACACCAATTTTTTTTGTTAGTTAGTTGTTGCATTGCATGATAGGTTGCATGTTAGTTATAATTTTTATATATTCTATCATTTCTTTTTATGTTAGGACTACTTGGTTAGGGTGATGATTTCTTTTCCAAGAAAAAATTGTTTTGGGGCACCCTACCAATTTGAAAAAAAAATTTGTTAAACTTGCTTGAAGAATTTATTTTGGAACATGGTTTTGAGCTAAGAATACAAGCATGTGAGTTTTGAGCCTAATTGCGTAGTTACATCTTATAACCACTTATTTTCCATTCTTGTGTGCATTGTTCTCTTTCTATGATTGTAATCTTTGATTTGTTTGATTCTTTATGTCCATTATTTCATGTAGACACGCATTTATATGATTGAGGCCATCATTTCATTTAGCTCACTTACCCAAATAGCCTACCTTTCATCAACCATTGTTAGCCAAATTTGATCATATTTAATCCCTTTTGTTCTTAATGTTAGCACATCAGTACCCCTAAGCGAAAAATAATAAATGTCCTTAATTTGGATCTTTGATTAGCTTAGGCTAGTGAGGGTGTGTATCATTTGGGTATGGGAAACTTGGGACATTGATTGAGGTAAAAGTGTAATTTTTATTTTTGTTGAAAATATTAGGAATTGGGTACATATTCATGCACTATATGTAAAACCATATGCATTGATACATTTGTATATACTTTTGAAAAAACAAAAAAAATGTGAAAAAATGATAAAGCAATATATATATATATATATATATATATATATTATATAAAGAGAAAAAGAAATAAAAAGGGGACAAAAATATCCCCAAAGTAAAGTTCAATAAAAATCAATGCATATGGAATGTGTATTAAAGAGAATGCATGAGTATGTGAAAAAAAAGTGGGAATCATGGGTAGCTAGGTTGTGTATTAGAATTGTATAGGTTGTTCTATGTGTTTGGTGAGAGCTTAGGTTAATCAAAGATTCAATTTCAAGCTCACTTGACCATATGCATCCTACCTTGACCCTAGCCACATTACAACCTATGAACAAGTCTTCTTGATGAATGTATGCATGCATTGAATAAATGTTGATTGTTAGATGAAAAACAAATCATGGAAAGCATGAGTAGAAGAGAATTGAGTGAATTGAACCTATATACTTGAGTGACAAGAGCGGATACACTTCCGGTGAGGGTTCGATGCTCAATTCCTTGTTCCCGGCTTTCATGAGCTTTCTTCTTGCAAGTTTATTTGAACCTCATTTTTATATTTGAATTGGTAGGATTCATGATTCATCATATGATCTTAGCCCAACTTGTTCATACATGCTCTTGGGTATTGATTTACTTTTAACCAAGTAGATAGAGTCATATTGCATTTAGTTGCATTCATATAGATATGTGCATATAGTTTCTTTGCATTGAATAAATGTTCATACCCTTTTCTTGTCCTTCTTTATTCTTAGCATGAGGACATGCTTGGTTTAAGTATGGGGAGATTTGATAAACCCCAATTTTGTGGTTTATCTTGTGCTTATTTTGGGGGATTTTATCACCTTTTCTCACATTTATTCAATGAATTAGCATGATTTTGTAACTCTCCCTTGATTTCTGCTTAAATGTGAAAACATGATTTTTAGGCCCTAAAATAGCTAAATTTAATTCACTTTAATTCCATTCGATACCTTGATATGTTTGTTGAGTAATTTCAGGTTCATAAGGCAAGTATTAGATGGAAGAAGTGAGGAGAAAAGCATGCACGTGGGAGAACTCATGAAGAAATGAATGAACCGTAAAGCTACCAAGCCTGACCTTCTGGCACTCAATCGACCATAACTTGAGCAACAGAGGTCCAAATGAGACAGTTTCAGTTGCGTTGGAAAGCTAACATCCGGGGCTTCGAAATGATATAAAATTTGCCATATGTTGCTACGCGTATAGGGGCACGCACGCACCGATTCTGCTCGTGGCCCACTAAAGCGAAATCGCCCCCAGCAATTTCTGAAGCACTTTGGGCCCAACCCAACTCATTTCCAATGCTATTTCATGCAGAATTCAAGCTTGGGCAAGGGGGGAGCAATTGTTTGGTAGTATAGCATCATGTACGTTAGTTTCTAGAGAGAGAAGCTCCCTCTTCTCTCTAGAATTAGGTTAGGTTTAGGTTAATCTCTCATAGATCTATGTTCAATCTCATGTTTTCATCTTGTTTTCTTTCTAATTTCATGATTCTACTCTTTCATTCTCATGATTTGTAGTGTTAATTTCTTATTTTTCTCTCTTTTATGTTTATGAACCATTGTTGGATCTTGATTTCTTCTAATGAAATTTCATGTTCCTATGTCTCTTTTATGCTTATCTTCATTGTTAATTGATGATATATTGCTCTTGTTAGTTGTAGCTTTTATTAATTCTTGCATTTGATGATGTTTACTTCTCTTGCACTCTAAGTGTTTGATGAAATGTTTCCTTTAGTTTTTGAGTAGTTTCCTTTACTCTTGGCCTAGGCTAAGGGAATTGAGTGACCTTGAGTCATTGGGTATAATTAATTGGTGATTTGAGAACCCTTGGTAATCAATTTGATACCCATTGACACTAGCCTACTACTAGGTTAATTAGTAGTGAGGTTAGACCTTATGTGTTGATGTGATCAAATCTATTTGACGTACGTCAAGCTTAGGAGTAGATCTTACATACTTAAGGCTTTTGGGAAGTAGACATAATGGATTGGTACCTCATAATTATCGATATTTGGGTTGTTGACAAGGATAGTGATCCCAATTTCTCATGTCTTAGCCAAGAGTTGTTTACCCTTTCTTTATTGGTTCTTACCCTTTTACTTTCTTGCCATTTATTTTCTTGCAAAAATACAAAATCAAACCCCTTGTGTTTTTATAGCCAATAATTGAACACTTCATTTCGATTCCTCGTGAGGCGACCCGGAGTCCAAATACTCCGGTTAATTCTTATTTGGGGTTTGTACATGTGACAACCAAATTTTTGTATGAAAGGATTATTGATTGGTTTGGAAACTATACTTTACAACGAGACTCCTTTAGATAAATTCTAAACCATCAAGAATTCGTTCATCACTAATCAGCTATTGGTTCTCGATCGTGTAGGAATAGGATTTACTATCCTTTTGCGTCTGTCACCACGCCCTACAGTCGCGAGTTTGAAGCTCGTCACAGTCATCCCATCCCAGATCCTACTCGGAATACCACAGACAAGGTTTAGACTTTCCGGATCTCAAGAATGCTGCCAATGGTTTTTCACTTTTTTTGTTTTTTCAAAAGTATATACAAACGTATCGATGCATATGGTTTACATATAGTGCATGAATATGTACCCAATTCCCAATATTTTTAACAAAAATAAAAATTACACTTTTACCTCAACCAACGTCCCAAATTTCCCATACCCAAATGATACACACCCTCACTAGCCTAAGGTAATCAAAGATCCAAATTAAGGACATTTTTTATTTTTCACTTAGGGGTAGTGATGTGCTAAAATTAAGAACAAAAGGGATTAGATAGGCTCAAATTTGGCTAACAATGGTTGATGAAAGGTTGGCTATTTGGGTAAGTGAGCTAAATGAAATGATGGCCTCAATCATATAAATGCATGTATACATGGAATAATAGACATAAAGAATCAAACAAATCAAAGATTACAATCATAGAAAGAGAACAATGCACACAAGAATGAAAATAAGTGGTTATAAGATGTAACCACGCAATTAGGCTCAAAACTCACATGCTTGTGTTCTTAGCTCAAAAACCATGTTCCAAAATACATTCTTCAAGCAAGTTTATCACAAAAAAAAATTTCAAATTGGTAGGGTGCCCTAAAAAAGTTTCTTGGAAAAGAAATCATCACCCTAACCAAGTAGTCCTAACATAAAAAAAAAGTGATAGAATATATACAAATTATAACTAACATGCAACCTATCATACAATGCAACAACTAACTAATAAAAAAATTGGTGTTGAAAAAGGAAGTTGTTACCCATGGAGGTCGGTCGGACGACCTCCCCACACTTAGAAATTTGCACCGTCCTCGGTGCATGCAAAGAAGAGCAAGGTGGATGGGTAGCTACAATTGATGAGTTTTTTCAAAGGGTTATTCGGGTGAACTTGTTTGTTGCCCCATTTGAAGCTTTTCAATCATTTCCTTCTTGGTGGCCAACCTAAAAGGAAAGAGAAAGAAAGATAACTAAGCTTACATCAAAGGTATCAAAGCAAGTAGAACATAGGCGAGGGCTAATGCCAAATGAGAGTAAGGTTCTTACCACATGTTAGCTACGCATGTAAGTGAGAAAACAATATAGGCAAAGGGCATATCAATTAATACTTGATGCAAGAGGAAAGTCAAAGCATAAGTGAATAACATAAAGAGCATGTTGCATCAAGCTTAATCAATAATTGACACAAACAAGATTAGTGATAGGCATGAGAGTAATTGGTCCCATCCTAACTCAATGATGATGAGGTATAGAAACAAGGAATCATGAGTCAGGAAGGACTAAAGCACTAATCTTGTGTGTAGAGCAAATATTACAATTAATTCCAAACAAGTCACAAAGCACCAAGATTAACCAAGAAATTCTCAACAATTGAGTAAGAGAATTCAACACTATTATTAAAATAAGAAACTTAGAAAGAAAAATAAGAACAAGCTATGAAAATAAAATTAAAATGCAATGAATGAAAATAAGCAAATGCAATAAAAGAAAATGGAAGAATAGAATTTTTTTTATATTAGTTTTTTATTTATTTATTTTTATTTTATTTTAATTTTTTTGTTTAGAAATATATATTTTTTTTCAAGAGAGGAAGAAGAAAAAAATAAAAAAAATAGAAAGAAAGAAGAAGAAAAGAAGAAAGAAAGGGAAAGGAGGAAGGAGAAAAACAGGGTGAAAATCCGCGCGTGCGCGCCATGCGTGCTTATGCGCGGATGCAGCATGGACAATCCGTGCGCGCGCGCCATGCGTGCTTGTGCGCGGATTCAGCAGGAACAATCTGCGCGCGCGCGCAATGCATGCTTACGCGCGGATCGCCTGGCACAAATTGGGCATAAAGTGGGCACAACTCTCGGGTTTTAGCACTAGGAGTTGTTAAACCACACCGGCGCGCGCATGCATAGCGTGCTTGCGCGCCGATGCCCTTTTTTTAAAGAAGCATAAAAATAGAATTTAACACCCTCCTAACCTATAAACATTCTAAAGCAACCAAAATTCAAATTTAATAACAAATCTTTTTGGTTTTTGAAAAATTTTCAAATACACTAAAAACAAAACTTATACTACAACAAAAATGCAATTCAACAACAACTAAACTAATTGAAACAAACTAAGAGACAACTGATAAACCATTTTTTTATGATTTATATTGTGTTTAATTGAGTGGTTTTATCAAGTCTTCTATCCACTTATTCATATGATTTTCATGTATTTACAATTCCTTCCTAAAATTATTCTATGATTGAAAACTTGCTTCCTAAAGATCTTTTAATTGTATATTTTTATCCTCCTTTATACCATTCGATGTCGTGATCTGTGTGTTAAGTGTTTCAGGCTTCATAGGGCAGGAATGGCTTAGAGAATGGAGAGGAAGCTTACAAAAATATAAGGAACACAAGAAATTGAGGAGATGACCAGCGAGAAGCGACGCGGACGCATGGCTCACGCGACCACGCGAAATGGAGAAAATCACAGCAACGCGCTCGCATGCCTGACGCGAACGTGTGGATTGGAAGCTGCACGAGTGATGCGAATGTGTGGATGATGCACACGCGTGGCACGGAAAAACACTGGACGACGCAAACGCGTGGACGATGCGGTCGTGTAACGTGCGCGATCTGCAGAATTTACAGCAAACGCTGGCGTGGATTTTGGGCTGCATTTTAACCCAGCTTTCGGCCCAGAAACGCAGATTAGAGCCAGGAAACGTGCAGAGACGAAACAATTCTCATTCCGCATAATTTATAGTTCTTAGTTTTTGGATCTAAAGAGAGAATTCTACCTCTTCCTCTAGGTTTTTCTTTACATTCATAGTTTAGGATTTGAAGATTTTGCTTTGGTTATTGAGAAGAGTCTACCTCCGGAACTGGTCATTATAGTTTGTTTACTTACTCTTTGCCTACTCTTTCATATCCTTAATTTGTCCAGAGTTACAATTGGATTATTTTTAGAGTTTATTAATACAAAGACTATTTTTATTTTTAATTAATCTCTTTGGTTATTGTTTATCATGTCTCTTTTTATTTCCCCTTTTAATTTTTTGAAGTCTACATTTATGATAATGGAGTAGTTTCCCAACTTGATTGGGAGTTGATTAAAAGGAGAACCTTGATTTGGAATACTCAAGAGTTCAATTGTAATTGGTTTGTTGTTGGTTGGCTTGTTAGTCACTAACTCTAACCCTTCCCAAGGGAGAGGATTAGGATTTGTGAATAGAAGTTGACTTTTAACTTGACTTTCCTTCATTTGTTGCAGGATAACTAAGTTGAAACAACTACTAATTATAAATTGATCTTGAGAAAATTCCAACAAGGATAGAACTTCCGATTAATCTTCTCCCGGTCAAGATTTTTATTTAAATTACATAAATTCTCTGATTTAATTTCCTGATTATCAAACTCGAAACCATTTTGGAAAACCTCTGATTTATAAAATAGCACATCTTTCTGCAACTCGTTGGGAGACGACCTGTGACTCATATTCCCAGTATTTTATTTCAAAAATTTGTGACAACTCTTTTCTAAATTGACAAGTGGATTTTTGCTGGTTAAGACCTGTACTTGCAACGCTATTTTTCTGAATAATTCTTAATCTGCCAATTTCTGCCACGTCAACAACCAATCAATCAAAGCAAAATGTAAAAGAGTATAGAAAATAACAAAAACTACCTACAATGGCAACTCCAATCACTTATTACCCAAATCTAAAAGAGAGTGGAAAGAGTTTACCATGGTGGGGTGTCTCCCACCTAGCATTTTTATTTTAAGTCCTTAAGTTGGACATTTGGGAAGCTCCTTGTCATGGTGGCTTATGCTTGAACTCATCTTGGAACACCCACCAATGCTTGGTTCTCTATTGTGCTCCAAGATTTCCAATAAGTTTCACCAAATCTTGATGGAGTCCTTCACAAGCTAAGGGTTCCCAAAGTAGATCCTCATATATACCCGGATCCCAAATCTTATTTCCACACCCATCTTCAAGTTGATAAATACAATTCCATTTGGGTAGCAAGTGATTCAAATTCTCAAGTAAACACCAAAGCATGTTCCGAGACCCCTTTAGTTGAGAACTATACCAACCATTGCACTTAGACTTTAAGCTTCCAACCATAGGGAACCTTGATTGGCATTTCCACCCACTAACCAATTATCTCCTACTCTTGACTCCACAAAGAGCTCTAAGTTGTCCATCCGTCTCAAGCAAACCATATTCAAGTGAGAAATTAAAGCTTAGGGATAAGAATTTTACCCACTTGAATGTTGTGTTGGATGGTGACTTAGGAAGGGATAGTCCTAATGATCTTATAAGTTCCATTCCCTTGTGCTCTTTCTTGACTACCTCCACCTCTTTACAACTTACCTCAACTTCAACCTCTTCCTCTTGGTGGCTTGCTTCCAATTCAATTTCTTCTTTATTGCTCACTAAAGGCATGAGAGATTGTGCATCTTCTTCTTTGACCTCAAATTCAAGCCCAACGGGAGAGGATTCAATTGTAGATAGGAACTCCTCAATGATTGAATCCATCTCTTGATCAACCTCTTCAAAGTCTTCAATCATAATATGCTTTGGAAGTTGTACACCCTCCTCAACATCGACATCAAGTATCTCGGAAGAGGGCTCTCTAATGCTACATTCCCATGGACTTCCAACATCTCCTAGGTCTTCAACCACTCCTTCCGGCTTAATAGTTTCATCTTCCTCCCCTTGTGGAAATTCTTTCTTCAACTCTTCTTCTTCACCTTGAAGCTCTAAACTCACTCTCTCACTATGCTCCTTGGTTGCTTTTCCATATTCGTTAATGGGAGTGCCTTGGTTGCTTAGGCTTAGTCGGGAGGAGGCCATATTGCTAACGGCTTCCACCAGGATAGCCATCTTGGCTCATAGCTCCTTAAACTCCTTTTCCATTCCTTCTTGTTGCCCTTGGATATGAGATTCAAGATCTCTCAATTCCTGCGTGGGGGCTTCATCGGGAGGTGATGGTGGAAGAGAGGGTTCATTGTTTGGGAGGAAGGTTTCATAATTGGAAGTTGGTTCATCTTGGTAAGGGTATAGAGGTGGTGTATATTGAGGTGGTTCTTGAGAGTAATTGTGTTGGAATGGTGGTGGTTCCATGTGTGGTTCATATGGTTCATAAGGTGGTTGGTATGGTGGATAGGAATTAGGGTCATAATGAGGTGTTTGGTGGTAGGGGGCTTGTGAGTAAGGTGGTTCAAAATCATGTTGACGGGGTGGTTCATAGGCATGTGGTGGTGGTTGTTGACAATCACAATAAGGGTCACCACATCCATTAGATTGATATGCATTAGGATGATAGTTATATCCATAAGAATCCGGAGGTTGTTGTTGCCAAGAAGGGTGATCAATCCTTTGAGGCTCCTCCCACCTTTGATTGTTCCATCCTTGATGCATATTGTTATTGTAGCTCCCATTTCCTACAACATAATTTGAGCCAAACTCAGCCAGAGTGAGGATGAGAATTCATAATAGCAAATAAAAACAAAAACTAGTAAAAATGAGAACAAAGTCTTAAACCTAACAAAAACCAACAAACAAGAAAAAGACAAATATATTCACATATTCACAATAGCCAATAATATAACACCATTGCAACTCCCCGGCAACGGCGCCATTTTGATGAACGAATTCTTGACGGTTTATAATTTATCTAATGGAGTCTAAATACTTCGGTTAATTCTTATTGGGGATTGTTAATTGTGACAACCAATATTTTTGTATGAAAGGATTATTGATTGATTTGGAAACTATACTTTACAACGAAACTCCATTAGATAAATTCTAAACCATCAAGAATTCATTTATCAATCACCAAACATAAAAATTTCACATACAAATAATCACATATCACACACTCAATCATTCAATTCTATCTTAAGGCAACTAGCTTAACTTTTACAAAACATTACATATTATGTAGCAGATACCGAAACCATACCTTTGAGTACGAACATGTTGTGATGCGTACGCACGATTGCTGTTGCATGCCACTTCTCTTGCAATGCATAGCAAAGCTTCCAAAAGCGTGCCCATTCAAAGTGTACCCTTTTTCTCAAAGTGTGTTCTCTTTGAAGTATGTCCTTGGCTCTGTTTATTCTTCTTTGATCTTGTTTTGCTTGGTTCATCTTTAAAATCTCCTAAAACATATTCAATGCATTAAATATATTCTTTGCTAATTTATGAGTTTATAACTAAAAAGAAAAAAAATTATTGAAATATAAATGAAATTAAACAAGAAAAAGTACTAATGATGCACATGCATCATATATTCAAATTGAAAGGCATTTTGCTCACATTTCAACAATGTATATTCAATGTTTTTAGATTCTGGTAATTTTGATAATTTTGACAGGGATAAACAATTGGTTCTCTATTATTATGACAAAAGGCATGGTCTAAAAACTTTTCTAATCCCTCTAGATACTCTTCACTAATTCTATCACATTGCATCCATTTTCTATTTCTAGAATTGTCCATATCCCTTTAATAGATATTTTATATCCTAATTAAAAAAATAAATTTAAAATATATAACCATCAAACAATAAAGATTGGGAAATAAAGTAAGTAAATCTATCGTAGGTAAAAATAGAGTACTTAATTATCACTAACCTTAAAGCTAGCAAAAATTAACACCTAAGTATAGCATAAGTTGTAGGAATCAATGTGTGACGGAGAGAGGTGATGAGCGGATAATTTATACGCTTTTTGGCATTATTTTTAGTATGTTTTTAGTATGTTTTAGTATGTTTTTATTATATTTTTATTAGTTTTTAATTAAAATTCACTTTTCTGGACTTTACTATGAGTTTGTGTGTTTTTCTGTGATTTCAGGTATTTTCTGGCTGAAATTGAGGGACCTGAGCAAAAATCTGATTCAGAGGCTGAAAAGGGCTGCAGATGTTGTTGGATTCTGACCTTCCTACACTCTAAGTGAATTTTCTGGAGCTACAGAAACCCAATTGGCGCGCTCTCAATTGCGTTGGAAAGTAGACATCCAGGGCTTTCCAGCAATATATAATAGTCCATACTTTTCCCGAGATTTGATAGCCCAAACTGGCGTTCCAAATCAGCTCAAGAATTCCCGGCATTTAACGCCGGAACTGGCACAAAAGCTGGAGTTAAATGCCCAAACTAGCACAAAAGCTGGCGTTTAACTCCAAGAAAAGTCTCTACACATGAAAGCTTCAATGCTCAGCCCAAGCACACACCAAGTAGGCCCGGAAGTGGATTTTTACATCATTTACTCATTTTTGTAAACCCTAAGCTACTAGTTCTCTATAAATAGGACCTTCTGCTATTGTATTTTCATCTTTGGACGTCTAGTTCTTAGATCATGGGGGCTGGCCTCTCGGCCTTGCCTAGACCTTGTTCTTATGTATTTTCAACGGTGGAGTTTCTACACACCATAGATTAAGGTGTGGAGCTCTGCTGTACCTCGAGTATCAATGCAATTACTACTGTTTTCCATTCAATTCAGCTTATTCTTGTTCTAAGATATTCATTCGCACCCAAGAACTTGATGAATGTGATGATTATGTGACGCTCATCATCATTCTCACTTATGAATGCATGCTGACAACCACTTCCGTTCTACATGCAAACAAGGCTTGAGTGGATATCTCTTGGATTCCTTAATCAGAATCTTCGTGGTATAAGCTAGAATCCATTGGCGGCCATTCTTGAGAATTCGAAAGGTCTAAACCTTGTCTGTGTTATTCTGAGTAGGATTCAGGAATTGAATGACTGTGACGAGCTTCAAACTCGCGATTGTGGGGCGTTAGTGACAGACGCAAAAGAATCACTGGATTCTATTCCGACATGATCGAGAACCGACAGATGAATAGTCGTGCTGTGGTAGAGCGCGTTGAACATTTTCACTGAGAGGACGGGACTGTAGCCACTGACAACAGTGATGCCCAACATACAGCTTGCCATGGAAAGGAGTAAGAAGGATTAGATGAAAACAGTAGGAAAGCAGAGAAACGGAAGGGACAAAGCATCTTCATACGCTTATCTGAAATTCTCACCAATTAATTACATAAGTATCTCTATCTTTATTTTATGTTTTATTTATCTTTTAATCATTAATCCTCCATAACCATTTGAATGACTGAGATTTACAAGATGACCAAAGCTTGCTTCATACCAACAATCTCCGTGGGATCGACCCTTTCTCGCGTAAGGTTTATTACTTGGACGACCCAGTGCACTTGTTGGTTAGTTGTGTGAAGTTGTGATAAAGAGTTGAGATTGCAATTGAGTGTACCATGTTGATAGCGTCATTGATGATCACAATTTCGTGCACCAAGAGGCTTGTGTGTGTGTGTGTGTGTGAGAGAGAGAGAGAGAGAGAGAGAGAGAGAGAGAGAAGTGCGCACATGGGAAATCCCATAAGGAAGCGACATGGGAAATATATGCATCTTCATTGCATATGTTGCCTTGTTTCCAACTGTAGGAGACGTAATATCTTTGGGAGACATACGATAATCAGCTAATGGATCAATTGACATTCGCTCAAGCCAGCAAAATTTATTATCTTGTAATACAAACGTATCCTGCAGTACTTAAGTAGCAAATCAAATGACAAACTATTCCAATCAAGATTGATAGGACGAGTTTTCTGCAAGTTATGAGTTTATCTGTGATCTTAACATACCCAAGGGTTTGTCCTCAAGTTGTCTACATGCTTCTTAAAGAGTTCTAGCAAAAAATCCTTACAAATGAACTTGATGGCTTCTTGATGGTTATTGTGGCAGCTCCATGGTGTACCTAAGAAGAATGTGTTAAGAAAACACCCACGTTTTTCCCAATTCATTAATATTTCAAGATTAACAACTACAAAGAAACATTGTGTAGAATAGATATAGAAGAAGCACATTGAAATGATTTTAAAAGCTTAATTTTGCATTTCATACTTATCATAACGCCATATTTTTATGTATCTTCACTTGCGTGCTACCTCTCTAGTGAAGTGGTCCTACTTATAAAAAGCATAAACAGATTGATAACCTAACTTATGCTCTCCAAAACAAAGTAAAACATTACTCTCTAAAATATCTATGCTTCTTATGGTCATTTGAGATCTAAGGCACAATTTTACCAAACACTATATTTGTTCCTTTTGCGAATTGTGGCCAACTTTTGCTTTATTTTACCAAATAAACAAATTATAACTTTTGAAGAGCAGTTTTAAAAAGCAGAAATAGCTCAACAACTTTCTAGAATCACAACAATACCAAAATTGTTTGATAACAGACAAATTCTAGTACAGACAAACAATAGTTTTAAGGTAGGGAAATCGAAACCATGGAACTGTTTTACCTTTAAGAGAGTTAGTGACCAACCTGGTATCGAATAGCCTCAATTCTGTGAGCAGCATTGACTTCAGAAACATGGCGTGCATCTAACTCAAGGTTTTGGCTCAAAATAACTATATTATCATTTAGCTTTGGATACTTAGATAATTCAAGAACATTTGATGTTTCTAAATTTCCAAGTTCTTAAAGGTTACACATAATTTGACAATGCGACCGCATGCCAAAAAAAAATCAACATCAATATTCTATCCTCGTTTACAAGAACATGAAAAGTTCAAAAATGAAAAAAAGATACCATTTTTAGTCATAGTGGTTGATCTAATCTGCTGCTCAACATTTGTACTCTTTGGAGTTGAATCTGAAGTATTATTTCTTTAAAAATAGAAGAAATCATATTATTTATGACATAACAATTGCATGATTGCATCTTTACTAAGACATTAATTAAAATATAATCCAAGACTAAAAAAGAATTATGGTGAAATATACCTTTCTCCTATATTCATCCTCGGGACTTTCAGGTATGATCTTTTGTGATAGACGAGTATCTAAAGGCATTAGATCTAACCTTGTAGGCCAATTACTCTTCTGAAATTAAAAGAAAAAAGTAAGATATTTATTCCATAGTGGTAGCATGATTGCATCCTTACCAAAATGTTAACTCAAATAAAAACTTAGACTAACAAAGAACAATGAAGAAAATAATACCTTCTTCTTTTTACTTTTAGTCTGAGCTGGTTGATTACTTTTAACAATTTCTTCTAAAATTTCAAAATATTAAAAACTTAACTACAATAGCATCAACACATAATGAACAATAATGTCTTGAGAGTTGTAAAATAATAAAAATTCCAAAAATTCCACAAACTAATCATTTTTCTCATTATTCTTTCCTATCCATGTCAAGGAGGAAAATATCAGTGTGGAAAGTGAAACATATAACAAAGACCAAAGAATGAATCACAGATCATAGAAGCAAAATTGGTAGAACTCCAAACTATACAATTTGTTACTATTATAATCTAATTCCAATTTTTCTGACTTCTTTGCAACCGCAAATTTGAAATTCTATGACATTTGCACCATTAACACAAATATTCACAAAAATCAGCAGTAGCATCTTCAAATTTGAAAGCTAAAACACTCGAAGTTGCTGACAAATAAAATTGAGATAGAGAGAAAAATAATTGCCGAACTTTTTTGCTAACAGCACCGAAATTGGAGGAGATACAGAGAGGGAGGAGCTTGGAGAACAAGAGCTCAAGCTTGGAATTTCACAGAGAGCCAAATGAGCGAGCATCCGGTCAGGAAGCTCCTCAACCTTTGTGTTGAACTTTCTTGTCTCCATTGATGATGCTTTTGAAAATGAGAGCGTTGCCGGTTCTGCCATATTCTTGTTTCATCCTTGGCAACAAGAATGTAAATAGCAACATAGATCTTAGACGAACGAAGAAACAAAGACAACAATACAGATCTGAGGTGAAGGTTGAAAACAAAAACAACGATGTAGTTTGAATAATGGGCGGTTGTCGGCGATAACAATGTCTGCGGCAATAGTTGGCGATGGAGGGAAGTGCTTGACGTTGTGCCATTGTGGAGTTTTTCTCTTTTGGTTATTACTTGATTTAGGGTGCAAGAGGTTTTCATTATGTTTGGCAATTGCTTGAAGAAGATGATAAAAATAAAATAAAATAAAAAATTTAGCGGCAATAATGGTAATTGCCGTTATTGATAGAGAGAAATTAAAACTAAATGTAAAAAGATAGTAATAATTTAGTGGCGATGGCAATAACTGCCATTATAAAATATAATAATAATGACAAATGTATAATTACCACTAAAACATATAAATATATATAACTTAAACAAAGTCAATAATAACTATTATATCATGGCCACTAAAAATTTGTCGCTAAAACTAATTTTTTTTATAGTGATATAATATTAATATGATATTTAACTATATATCTAATTGAGTTTATATTTATTTAAATTGATATTAAATTGATTTTATCATTATAGTTTGATTCTATAAATAGACACTGATCTTTCTTAGAAAACACAGTACTAAACAACAATATTTAATATTTAATTTTTAGTTATCGTGATGCATTCTAACCGTAACTATATATGGAGGATTTGATGGCCGTGGCTACAAAGTCTAAATGGAATGAACGTGCTTGACTACATTACATTACATGTCTATTTATATCTTATCTACCATACTATTTATCTCCTCCAATAACCTCATTATCATTAGTTTGGCTATAAACGTGAATAATTGAATTATGCAATAATTAAATTAGTAGTTCAAACCTCACCATCTTGTGTGCATGATATTTTGTCACTAGTATACTTGATTTATGCTAACCATCTTGCGTGCATGATCCATATTTGTAACTAATATTATTGGTTTTCTATTTCAAATAACATCTTCGCATTTAATGCATGTTGTTGTTATTATTATTTGCTCCCATCTTAGTATATATGTATTATGTGATTAGTTAGCCTTTGATCTATCATAATAAGAAACACTGAGTAAAACAAAAAGATAACTATATGACACTACAAGAAAAATACTAAATACCAGTGATTTAGTGAGAGTCGTTAACAGTAAATTTAGCGACAGATTTTTTTTATGGTTATAAATATAAATTCGTCCCCAAAAAAACTTATTAACGGATTCTATAATCCGTCTCTAACTCTAACAGTAAAAAGGGTGCGGCAATTCATGTTATAAATGCCAATTTTAACGAGGGATTTACCATTAAAAATTTTCGAGGGTAGTGTGAAGTAATGAATCACGACGTTTTGGACAACTTTCAATGCATTACTGTCCAATTTATCTGACAGTAAAATTGAATGAAATTCAAATTTAGAAACTCTTTCCCTTCACTTCTTCAACTTCTCCCTCTCCTCTCTTCTTCTCTCTCACCATTTTCTCCATCTCCTCTCCCTTTCTCACCAGAGATCCAGACGTTGTCGTCGCTGCTGCTTCATGGGTCGTTGTCACTGTCGAGTTCTAGACGTTGTCATCACTACCTCCAGTTCCATCGCCGTCAATGTTGCCTCGTGGGTTTCCGTCGCTATTGCCTCGTGGATTGTCGTTGCTACCGGGTTCTAGATGTCACTATTGCTGCCAGGTTCTAGATGTCGCTATTGCTGCCTTAGGTTCCTCCTCCAAGTTAGTGTGAATCCTCCCATTTTTCAATTTGTCAATTTTTAGGTTTAGTTTTTTTTATTTTTTAATTTTATATGTATTTTAATAATTTTGTATTTGATTTTTCATTTTAAAATATAAATCTATTTTGAAATCCTTATTTGTTGAAAAATTATGGAGTAATAAAGAATTGTGCAGTAAAACGGCTAGGAATTAACGTTTGTTTGAATGCGTTCTTATTTTAATTAATTCTTGCAACTATTTTCTCTGTGAAAATTTGATAATTTTTTTTTTAGTTGAGGTCTTTGAATATAAAGGAAAGCTTCCGAAATTTCATTGAAACCCTTTTTTGGTTTGTAAAAAAAAATAAAAATTATATTTGAAGGCTTCTAATTATAGATAAAATTCTGTCAAAATTTTTAAGAAATCTAAATATAATCAAATGATGAAATTAAAAACAAATGTCTTTTTTGGCATTGAATGAATAACAGTCATAAAATGAATAATACTATATTAATAGTTATGAATATTGTATTAATTTCTACGTGGCTCCCTCTGCTGCGCTACCTTCGCCACTAAAAAGTCGTCCAACTACTTTACTAGAGTAGACTCCTACACCTCATAGTCTCATACGGATGACGATTTGGCTTGATAGTTTAACGGCATGAGTACTATTTTAAAGTCTTTTAAATGCAATCAATTTTGATATTTTTAGTCAACATATGTGTTTGCTAATCTTAAAGTTTTCATTGATAAGTTTGCACCAAACAATAATATATATACATAGAAGTATACCAATGTCATTAAGCTAATATACGACCACCCATGGCCGAGCTACAAAAAGATCCTACTAAGATCAGAGAGCGATGATTTCAGAAGTAGGTGGTAAAAACTCAATACCATGATCAGGAAGATTTTCAACCTTCAGATGGTTAGGCGGCTTCAGGAGATAATATAAGACGTACGTAAGAAACATGATCACCTCACTCAGTGGCTCCGCTCAGATATTAAAAATGCATTGTACATCCATTAGGAGACTGATGAGGGATTTAGACATTGCCGTCTCACAAACAGAGCTAACAGGGCATCAACCAAGTCGTCAAAGTATACTGGTGCGTCAACAACTTTGATGAAGATAAAGGCCATGCTGGTATGTAACTTATTTCATTATGTTATTAAGTTTGTTTTGTCTTTGACATATAATGGAATTATTATCTGATTTAACATATTGTTTTAATATGTGTAGTCCAAGTCATTGGATCGTGATGGGACAATGGCAGTGACCTTCAAATATACTCACACCTTAAAGGAGAACAAGAAGATTTTCGCTGATTAGCGGTCTGCGGACCATTATGTGAGTAAATACTATGTGATATAAAATTTTCAATTAACTTTCATCCTAATCATAATATGTCTTAGATAGAGTCCTACACGCAGAGATTGGAGGCCGCAACCCAACAATATTAGCATAATGGAGAGAACAGCAACAACTTAGATGATTCCGTCGTTGATCTTGGTATGGTTTGGTGCGAGACTGCATCTGAGCCATACAAGAATCACGTCTATGTGTTGGGATCATTGTTCTCTAACAACCTCTGTACCTCCATATTAGGGCTTTGATGAGCGGATAATTTATACGCTTTTGGCATTGTTTTTAGATAGTTTTTAGTAGGATCTAGCTACTTTTAGGGATGTTTTCATTAGTCTTTATGCAAAATTCAAATTTCTGGACTTTACTATGAGTTTGTGTGTTTTTCTGTGGTTTCAGATATTTTTTGGCTAAAATTGGGGGACCTGAGCAAAAGTCTTATAGGAGGCTGACAAAGGGCTGCTGATGCTGTTGGATTCTGACCTCCTTGCACTCGAAATGGATTCTCTGGAGCTACGGAACTCCAAATGGTGCGCTCTCAACGGCGTTGGAAAGTAGACATTCAGAGCTTTCCATTAATATATAATACTCCATACTTGCGTTCAACGCCAGTTCCATGCTGTATTCTGGAGTAAAACGCCAGAAATACGTCACAAACCAGAGTTAAACGCCAAAAATACGTTACAACTTGGCGTTTAACTCCAAAAGAAGCCTCTGCACATGTAAAGCTCAAGCTCAGCCCAAGCACATACCAAAGTGGGTTCCGGAAGTGGATTTTTGCACTTAGACTTATTTCTGTAAACCATAGTAGCTAGTCTAGTATAAATAGGACATTTTACTATTGTATTAGACATATGGGATTTTACATCTTTGATCACATTTGGGGGCTGGCCATTCGGCCATGCCTGGACCACCATCACTTATGTATTTTCAACGGTGGAGTTTCTACACACCATAGATTAAGGGTGTGGAGCTCTGCTGTACCTCGAGTTTTAATGCAATTACTACTATTTTCTATTCAATTCAACTTATTCTTGTTCTAAGATATTCATTACACTTCAACATGATGAATGTGATGATCCGTGAAACTCATCATTATTCTCACCTATGAACGCATGACTGACAACCACTTCCGTTCTACCTTAGACCGAGCGTGTATCTCTTGGATTCCATAATCAGAATCTTCGTGGTATAAGCTAGAACCCTTTGGCGGCCATTCTTGAGAATCCAGAAAGTCTAAACCTTGTCTGTGGTATTCTGAGTAGGATTCAGGGGTTGAATGACTGTGACAAACTTCAAACTCGTGATTGTTGGGCGTAGTGACAGACGCAAAAGAATCAATGGATTCTATTCTGGCATGATCGAGAACCGACAGATGATTAGTCGTGCTGTGACAAGAGCATTTGGATCATTTTTACTAAGAGGATGGGATGTAGCCATTGACAACAGTGATGCCCTACATACGGCTTGCCATGGAAAGGAGTATGAAGAATTGGATGAAAGCAGTAGGAAAGCAGAGATTCAACAGGAACAAGCATCTCTATGCACTTATCTGAAATTTCCACTATTGAATTACATAAGTATCTCTATTTTATTTTATGCTTTATTTATTATTATTTTCGAAACCTTTATAACCATTTATAATCTGTCTAACTGAGATTTACAAGATGACCATAGCTTGCTTCATACCAACAATCTCCGTGGGATCGACCCTTACTCACGTAAGGTAGTACTTGGACGACCCAGTGCACTTGCTGGTTAGTTGTGCGAAGTTGTGACAAAGTGTGATTCACGTTGGAGAGCACTACCAAGTTTTTGGCGCCATTGTTGATGATCACAATTTCGTACATCAGGCTTCATCTGCTTCTACCACTAGTCCTGGATCCCAAAAACAACATCGATTTGAGGTAGAAGGTGCAAAATCTCCCCCAAAGCCTTCACTAATAGGTTCAGAAACTACAACGATCTAAGGAGAGGTATAATGAGATCCTCGCATGCCTTTCAAACATAGATTCTCTCAGGCTAGAGCTTAGGCAAGAGTTAGAGTGGATTCAATGGATGCAGCAACAGATGACAATGTACCACGAAAAAATGACATTGGTGGCAGCGGTGTTGCTAGTGGGGCACCAATATCACTACCTAGTCCGCTGTCTCAGCAGGACAAGGGGGATGACGGCGATGACTATCAGGATTGATAGTTATTATTAGGGTTTTGTTCTAGACTATTTGATTGTATTTTATTTATTTGATTTTTTATTTTGTATGTATACTTGATATTTAATAAAATCAGTATTTAATTTCTATTATCTAGAATTTGACTACTAATTGTTATCTAATAAAATTATTATTTGATTTTTATTATTTAAAATTTGACTACTAATTTTGTTAAAAAAATGAAAAAAATTGAATTTGTCTACTAGTTGTGTTAAAAAAATTTAAAAATAAAAAATTGAATTTACCGTCGAACTTATAAAAAAAATCCGACGATAAGTCAACGTAAAATAATATAGTGTGGTGCCAAAATTACTGGCAGAAATTTTTACAGGTAACCAAATAGTTTTTGGTCAGAGAATACGTTGTAAAATTTGTAGGTAATTACCGTCAAATTAAAAAGTCTGATGGTAATTAATTATCGACAAAAAATATACTATTAGATTATTTCTAACAATAAATATAATGGTATTCGATGTTTTTTTGTTGTGTGATATAAATAATCACAATATTTTGATGAAAAAAAAGTCATGTAAATTTTTTACCTGTTAGAATATAAATATAACTAAGATTAGAGCAAATAATAATAATAATAATAATAATAATAATAATAATAATAATAATAATAATAATAATAATAATAAACATGAAATAATGCATTACTTGATAGAGAAGTAGGCTTTCTTAACAAGATATGAATTAGGGGACACATCCATTTAGAAGTTGAGTTGCAAATGATGGTATATATATGATAGGCTGGGACGATAACATATAATAGGAAAGAGTCCGTATGCTTTTTTGTTTTTATTTTTTAGGTTCGAGTTATCTATGTCTATGCTTGTTGTACTACTTTATATATTGAGTTTAATTATTAAAAAAATTATAAGTCACATATTTATTAAGGATAGTCTTAATAGATTTTAAAATACAAGGGAATGAGCTTTACCTTTTAAATTAACAATGTTAGGGTTGAATTACATGTACTGATACAAAGAAAAATGTTACGTAAAAATTATAGTATAGAAATGTTACGTAAAAATTTTCATTTTTTTATAAGAAAATGATACATTTTTTTATCATTTATTTTTCTATTATTTATTTTTTTTTTAGTGTTTTGAATCATTAATATTCTTTTTAAATTAATTTCAGTTTCTTCCAAATCAAATTTCTAACATTCCTCAATCATATTATTATCCATTAAAATGTAATTTTTTTATAAAAATTATGGAGATTAAATTAAAAAATTTTAACAACTTCTATTATAAAATTCATATTTTATATATAAACTATTAGAAAATAAAAATAAAAAATAAAAAGTAAAATATAAACAAAAATTAAAAAAATAAATTTTTAAAAATAATTATTAATTCGTCATATTAAAATCAATAAATAAGCAAATATATGAATATTAAATAAAAATATTAGAATAATTAAAATCATAACCTATTTGTGCACATATGAGATAATTTAAAAAATACAGTAAGATGCATAGTTTAAAATTCGGTAATATTATTTATAAAAATTTATTAATTATAGACATTATATGTATGAAATTATGAATATTATAAGTACAAAATTATGAATGTTATTAATATGAAATTATGAATGTTATGTGTATGAATTTATGAATGTTATGAGTAAATTTATTAATTGAATAAATTAATTTAAGAATTTGACATTTTTTCAAATTCAATTATAATAAAATTTAAAAATATGTGTTAACTTCATAGTTACTTATGTAATAACTAAAAAATGATATGTATATAAATGTAATATCTAATAAACATGAAATTTTTTTTAAATATTATGTATATGAACTTATGAATATTATGCGTATGAACTTAATTAGTACACTTACTATACTATAATTATACACATAAAAACACACACACAAAAATAAATCAGTTTATCATCATACCTCATCAAAGCTAGTGTGGGTTTTTCATATTCTCGAAAATTGGTTGACTGACAACAACCTCGTCGGGTGAGTCCGTTTGTTGTTCAAATTCTTCAGCACCTTCTGCGATAGGTACCGTATTAAGATCGAATTCAAATGTCATACTATTTGCAATGATAAAGGCGACTTCTTATAAAATTTCTTGGCTTATACACTATTGTGCTTGCAATGGTATTATTATTATGCTTTTTGAATGAACATAATTGAATTAACGAAAGGTATATATTAGGGTAGTTTTCATGTTTCATATCTCCATGAAGTCATGAAAAAGAGGAGTGGTAGGGGACAGCAACTTTTGTGATTTGTAGCCATCAAGTAGCTATGAATGATGTTTTTAATGGTGTAAAACTTCATCCAATAGTGTAGAATTACTTATTTTTCTTTTGCTGGTTATATACTGGCCAAAATTTAATAAAGTTACTACCCCTACACTTTTCCCATGATCAAGAATCATTACAATTATTGAATGTAATTGATATTATCATTACCGTTCTTTATTATTATTATTATTATTATTATTATTATTATTATTAGATATAAAAATTAAATTATAAAAAGAAATATTAAGTATTGATTACAAGAATGCCTAATAATAAGGGATATGATATTATAATTAATATCATTAATAAGTGGAGTTGATAAAAATATATATAATAAGTAGAATGATAAGAGAGTGAAATAAAAAATAAAACTATTATTAAATGATATAAATGAAGTAAATTATGAAAAATTTTGACTAATTATGATTAAAAATTTTTTGTTATCAAAATTTTTCCCTAAAATAATATATATCTGACATAGAAATGTGTATATACAAAGAGAAGAACTTCATGATGCCATGCAAGACACACATAGAGAAAACAATGCATGAAATTTGAAAACTCATTTTGTGACCTCGGTCTTCTCATGTTAGTAAATGAAAAACATGTGAGCACACCATGTGATGAAGAGGGTCCCTAATCCATCATTGGTTGCTTCTAAGTAAGAGTAGTGTCTACATCTTCTAAACTCATCACCACCATTATGGCTTTTAAACATGCTTCCCTTTCTTTTATGTTTTTGATGACTAATTGTGGGAACCAATTCCTCAAAGAGAATTAAGTATACTAAGTTTTGTTCCTCTCCGATCCATATTACCACCTAACTTAATTAACTGTCTCGACGTACGTTGCGATCGAGACACTATTAAATATGGTGTAAGTTATAAATTAAAAAATTAAAAAAGAGCGATCTTTTAAGAAAAAAATATAGAGTAAATTATACTCATCACCTATTAATCTATTATGTTATTATGTATATAGTTAGGTGATATATATTCACTATTCCTTAAATAAAAATATAGAGTAAATTATACTCACCTATTGTATGATGTCATATATACAAGTAATTTCTAGTCAACTATTTTAAATAAAAAATTTTCTAGCTGTTATGACATGTTTGAAGCTAATTAGGAAATGGAAAAATATATTGTTATTATAGTTACATTCCTTTAACTTAAATAGTTTGGCAAATCAAATGACTTTAAATTTTGAGATTTTCTTGAAACAGTCACATTTTAAAATGTTTTTCATTTTCCGAAACAACCAAATTCTGTTCCAGTCACACAGAAAAGAAATTCAAAAGTAAAAAAAAAAAATGGATAAAAACAATTTAAAATAAATCAAATTAAAAATAAAAGTGAAGATGTTTGTTTTGGTAGTCCAGAAAAGTAACGCTTTTTTGCTTTCATCTACAGTTATTGGTGTGGAAATTTCAGTCACTCTTAACAATTTAGGCTTCATTGAGACTTACATAATGATGTTTAGTATATTTCAGCCAAATTATTGCTTAAACTCAAGATGCAATTACTTGATGGGGATATTAATTGAATCCAATGCAATATAATCATTGCTTCAAAGTCATATATACAAATTAAATTCGATCGAGATATATATTAGGTCTGTCAAATTAAAGGAAGTGGGGTTGTGCTGTTATTATTAGTGCTTATTAGCTCTCATACACTCAACTAGCTAGCTTATTATGCTCCTCTTGTGTCCTCATTTATCATTATTATTGATACTGTATGTGGTTGGCGACTGATCTGATATATATAGTTGTATTGTGGATCACAAGCTGTATCCAACAATAACTAACATGAAAAGGGTGTTTTCCTATTGCTCTTTAATTAAGTAGTAGCTATCCCTTATCCACACACTATTTTTCTCTTAATTTTCGCGTGACTTATAGGTTGGGTAGTTGCCATGTGTCATTTCAAAGAGATCGATGGATTGTTTATATATTACTATATATATTAGGTAATTGAAAAAGCATTTAATTGCAACTAAGAGATACAAGTTTTTAGTCATATATCATACGCAATCTCTTGCAACCTTTCATAAAATGTCTTTATTCGTATTGCATTGTTTATAGTCTATAATATGTTAGGAAAGATGGGAAGTTTTGATTCTGAAAATAAAGTAAGATAGAATAAAATATAAACGATAAAGGTATAAAATTAGTGTTTTGTATTTTGTTTGATAATAAATTAAATTAGAATAAATTATGAAAATTTAATTTATTTTTATTTTTATTATGGATGAAAAATAAACTAATTTAATGTTTTTGGACGTAATATTTTTATTCTTATCTCATTTGTTAAACACGATTTTATATCTTTGTGTATTTGTTTCAATGTCACGTGTCTGTAAACAAACACAACTCTAAAGATACAGAGTTAAAAGCCATAATGAACAATTATATATAAAAAATTATTTTTAGTTAGCAAGTTTTAGTATTTTTTTTGTCCTCATTTTGATAATACAAACACTAAATCGTTTTTAACAAATAAATTTTGAAAAATATAGGTACAAACAGTATTAATTTATGTGTGTAAAATTTTAATAAATATAAGTATAAATAATTATATATTTTTTGTGTATAAAATTTTATAAATATAGGTACAAATTATTAATGATCAAGAATTGACTAAAAATGATAATATTTATAGGTAATAATGTAGCATTGCTCATTATATATTATTAGAAAAAAATTGTCTCTTTATTTTAATTCGAAACACAAAAACAATAAAATATACGCACGCTAAAAGAAGTCAAATTAAATCACAGGAAAACCAAGGAGATTAATCTCAAAGTCCTGGTTAATAGAGGACTGCACAAGTTTTTGAACTTCAAACAAGCTTAGCTTCTTTATTTCAAGACCCATATATAGTGTGTCAATTGATGATAATTAAGTACTTGTTTTGGCATGCACGGTTAGGCCATGCTGCACAAAATGTTGTTGCTACTAGGCACTAGCTATTCCTAGAAATTATATTTATTCCTTCACAACAAATAGAAAATCTAACCAACTTTATTTCCTTTTTTATTTCGTCCATTGGGTCCAGGCCATACTGCCGATTCGAATGGAAATGCTTATTTTGTGAATTTCATTGAAGCTTAATCCAGAAAATACTTGGCTTTAATTACTTGCTTCATTTTAAATTTCAACAAAAAAAATCAATCTTTACTTATTGCTACAAATGGTTGAATCGTAACAACACTATAATTTAAGATATTACAAAGTGATAATGTATGTTTTTTAGTAGGGAAAGTATGAGGAGCCAATGGAATATTTGTATAATGTGTACAATAGAGGTTTATCGAGTATTAGAGATATAATCATTAGTGTTACCTTTTCCCATCAGCTGAAGCTTTTGGGATGAGTAGTATCATGACATGGTATTAGAACCTTAGATCTGAAAGGTCAAGGTTTGATCCTTGGTGAACCCCAAAATCAGTTTAATCTTTTGGGAAGATGTTTATTATCCCTAGTACTCAGATGGTAATTCTAGATAGTATAAGGGATGTTCATTTTGTAACTCAATAACCTATTGTACACATTGTACAAATAATCCATTGTCTCCCTAGCGGGATCCTTTTGAGTATGTTAGCTTGTCCAAAAATTCACCCCAAAAGGGGGATAATTAATTCATAAGTTTTCATAGCCACATATACACCAATAAAGAATAATGTTAGGTAGACAAAAAAAAATAGCAAAACTTACTTTATTTAGCATTCATTAATTGTCGTTAAATAAGTCAAGTTCTGGTTATTTTTGACTAATATTTTTTTATTACCAAATATTTTCTCTAATAAAATGGTACATTAGAAAAGGAGCATATTATCACACACGAGAAAGGTGATAAAGTCAACAAGATTATGACTTTTATCAATATTTTTTACTTATATTATGGCTACTCCAATATTGGATATCATTTTGTTAGTTTCGTCTAGTTTTCTGCATATTTAAAAGTGTGCAATCGCTTACGTAAGTTAGATTTAGGTCAAGTTACACTTATAAAAAAGGATGGAAATGGAGAGAGAAAAAAAAAGAGATGGTAAGGAAGGCAAACATCAACGGGTAAAGATTAGGAGAGGAAACGCAAGGATTCAGCGTGGTCCAGCTTCACACCAGGGATCTTTAAACCACAGGGAGCTAGTACCACTACTAGAAAATAGGGTCAATAGTCACACTTTTTTTTTGTCATGCTTTAAAAGCGTTGTCAAAAAAGATCAATAAACACGCTTTTATGAAAATAGCAGTTGATTAAAAATTTGGCCACACTTTTTTTGTCACGCTTCAAAAACGTGTCAAAAGGGGGTCAATGGCCATGCATTTATAAAGGTGGAAATTCTTTGGCCACTCTTGAGAGAAACATGCATGCTTTTAAAGTGTGGCAAACTAAAAAATTTATATTTCCCCTAACGACGTTGCCTCGCAGAGAGAGAGAGAGAGAGAGAGAGAGAGAACCATGATTTTGCTATGCTTTAAAGCGTGGTAAAAAGTTAAAAAAAGCATAGCAATAGCTTTTTGCCACGCTCTTTAAACAACCTACACACTTTTGAAAGGGTCACATCTGCAAAAGTACTAGTTGCTCTATCGCCACGCTTTTTTATATATTGGCATGCTTTTATCTATTGCCACACTTAAAAGCGTAGCCGTATGTGAAAGATATGGATATGCTTTAAAAGTGTGCCAATAGTGGAAAATATGGTTATGCTTTTGAAGCGTTCCAATAACTAAAGATATGGGCACGCTTTTAAAGTGTGCCAACATTGAGAGATATGGCTACGCTTTTAAACGTGACAATAGTTTAGAGTAGTTCTCCAATTAAAAGTACAAGTATCCAAGTGCACTACATGCATTATATGGGTTATCAATGTAACACCCTATCACCCTAAGCCTTACCTCTAGCTGTAAAGCAAAGAATGACAAAGCATCATGACAGTTCTAAAGCTCAAATATGTAAGAACCGAGACTAATTAACCGTCTAATTAAATAATTAAATTGCCCAAGTTAGGTTCCAAAAATTTAGAATGAGAATTAGAAAATATAAATATGATTTTCTGACTCAGTAGATTTTTCTGAGTAAAACTGCAAACTGGCAGCCGAACCGGTCAAACCGGTTCAAGTCTGTCCGGTACTGCATGAGAATAATTAGAAACAGTAAAAAACCTCAAGAAAATATTATAAATTGAAATCCAGGCATTTATTTTAAAGGTTTGGCCCAAAGTTGGACCAAGTAAGATGAACCTTAGGTTGATTGGTTATGAATTATGTGTATATATAGCTTGAAGTTGTGATTATTGGCATTTACTTGGAGCTTGGAGATTAATTGATGGCTTGATTGAGTTTGAGAACTTGTGGAAGCTTGGTTGAGGTCAAATTGCTGATTTAGTACATATTAGAAATCGGTCAAGGTTTGATTTTGGTTTCTTCTATGTAATATATAATATTTCTGGACACTTAGGCTAGTGACCCATAGGATAGGTTTGGATTCACATGGTTGTTGAATTTGGTTGGTTGATGATGTATGATGAACTGATGTCGTTGACGTTGTTAAATAATGTTGTTGATGTATGGTGTATGATGAATTTGGATGAGTAATATTGTTGATGTTGATTAATAATGTTGATTATTTGTGTTGAGAATGAATGAGATTGATGTTGAAGATTGATGATAATAGAGTGACTATTGATGAGTTTGTGGGATGAGAAGGGGTTTAGTGTGCAACCATGGATAATTGGGAGTTGAGAATTATATGATATGGGTAGTAAATTATGAAACAAAGGGTAAAAATTTGATGTGGGATGGAGTTGATATGGTTTTAGTTTGGTTTTGGTTGTGAAAATAGAAAATTGAGAACCTTGTGAAATTTTGGTAAAAACAGATTTTTAGTGAACTTTGACGGATCATAACTTGAGCCTCAGTTTTCAAAATTTGTTGAAATTTACTTTAAATTAAAGTTCATTGAAAAATCTTTAAATGGATATAAAGTTGATAGGAAATGTATTTTTGTGGAGGAAATTATGATCATTCAAGTTTGGTGTCAAAATCTGAATTCTGTGCATGCTGCAAAATTTGTAATTTCTGGTTTGTGTGCGCACGCACACCCCTGAGTTTTTGAACCTGTGCGCATGCACAGTCTTGTGTGCCCGTACACACAAGGGAAGGCTTACTATTGATAGCGCTAGCATGACCTGTGCGCACACACAACCAATGAAGTTTTGCAAGCTGTGTGCACGCACAGCTGGGGTGCACAAATTCCCACACTTTCGTACTGTGAATAATCTTCTTCCATGGCAGGCTGTATGTGATCAAAGCCATTGCCCTTGGTCATTGATCTCCTCTGCTACAGATCAAACGCCATTGCCCGTGGTCATTCAATCTAACGGAGGGTGAAGCTCTAGCAGTTCACTCTCTTGGCGATCCTACTCAAAACGTCATAGACAAGGTCGAATCTTCCAGATCAGGGAATGCTACTTCTATGGATTCAAGCCTATACCACAGACACCCTAATCTTCCCAAAAATCATCTGAAATGGTGTCTCGAGAAGTCCCCAACGAAGTCGTGGATTAACCGTCTGAGAGATGTATAAACATAGCTGTTGGCTCGTGCTTTCCTGCCAAGTATTCCCACGAACTCAAGTACACGCGGGTGTTTGTCAGGCACGTCCGTCTTAATGTGATAAACAGAGCTAATTTTCCAGATCATCGTATTCACCACGATGAAGATTGGATATACATCTTAGAAGTAAATCAAACACGGATCGAAGAAGAAACAGTAATACTTTTATTAATTCATAGGACTGAGCAGGGCTCCTGCCCTCAACCTAAGAGGTTTAGAAACTCATATTGAAGTAAAAATACAATATAAAAATGAAAATAGGGCTTAATGATGGTAAAGATGTACGAATAACATGAATCTAATCCCTTAAATACTAAACAAATGACTAGTAAGGGTAAAACAATCTTTTTAGTGCTAAAATATACTTATGTGCTATGATGCTCCTTGGCGTGGAACACCAGCTAGGGGGTCCTCTCTGGGTGTTTAGATGCTGGGCTCTGCTCTTTGGGCGTTGGACGCCTAGAAGGGGGCAGGAAGCTGGCGTTGAATGCCAGTTTTGAGCCTTCTAATCCAAAGTAAAGTATAAACTATTATATATTTTTGGAAAGCTCTGGAAGTCAGCTTTCCATAGCTTTCAAGAGCACTTCATTTGGATCTCTGTAACTCCAAAAAAGCTCTACTGAGTCCAGGTAGGTCAGATCTGGACAGCATATGCAGTGCTTTCTCTGTCTCTAAATCAGACTTCTGCTCCAACTCCTCAATTTCAACCAGAAAATACCTAAAATTCTAAAAAAGCACAAAAACTCATAGTAGAATCCAAAAATGTGAATTTAACACTAAAACCTATAAAAACTCAATAAAAATTAAAACAAAACTACTAAAAACTATATGAAAGTGATGCCAAACGTATAAAATATCCGCTCATCACAACACCAAACTTAAACTGTTGCTTGTCCCCAAGCAACTAAAAACACTGTAGGATAAAAAATAAAATTAAGATACAATAAATTTCTAAGTTTCAAATGAAGCTTAGTAAAAGTCAGATGAGCAGGAATTAGTAGCTTTTTGCTTCTGAATAGTTTTTGCATCTCACTATCCATTGAAACTCCAAGATGTTCGTATCTTTAAGAACTTAGAATCCAGATGATATTATTGACACTCCTAGTTAAGCTTATTTTGATTCTTGAATATAGCTTTTTAAGTCTTGGCCGTGACCCTAAGCACTCTGTTTTCCAGTATTACCACCGGATACATTCACGCCACAGACACTTTACCTGGGTGAACCTTTTCAGATTGTGACTCAGCTTTGCTAGAGTCCCCAGATAGAGGTATCTAGAGTTCTTAAGCACACTCTTTTTGCTTTGGACCACGACTTTAACCTCTTAGTCTCAAGCATTTCACTTGACACCTTCACGCACAAGCACATAGTTAAGGACAGCTTGGTTCAGCCGCTTAGGCCATGATTTTATTCCTTTGGGCCCTCATAACCACTGATGCTCAAAGCCTTAGGTCCTTTTACCCTTACCTTTTGGTTTAAAGGTTTACTAACTTTTTCAATCAGTCCTCCTTTTCCTGCATTTTTGGGCAGTAATGGATTTTTCTGCTTTTTTTTTTATTTTTTTCACCATTTTTTTCTTGCTTGCATATATATATATATATATATATATATATATATATTCTTCTGCAACATGCTTTTTCTTTTTCTTTTTTTTGCTGCTTTTTTTTCTTTAAGAATCAATTTTTAAAATTTTCAAATTATTAATATTACTTTTCCTTTTTTCTTATTCTTTCAAGAGCCAACATTCTAAAGTTACAAATTCAAATATGCACTGTTTAATCATACATTCAGAAAACAAAAGCAAATGACACCACATCAAACTAATTAAACTAATCTTATTTTAAACTTGAAATTCATGCATCTCTTAGTTCTTTTCAAATAAAAATTTCTCATTTAAGCAAGGTGAGAGATATATGAAACATTTTACAATTTAAAGACATCAGTGCAAATGATCATGCAACTAGAACAAGAGAACAGATAATAAAACAGACAAAAAATAGAAAAATAACAGAGAAGGAGATAAAGAGAATGAATCCACCTTGATGATGATGGCTACTCCTCCTCCTTGAGGACCCAATGTGATGCTTGATCTCTTTAATGTCACTCCTTTGTCTTTGTTGAGGCGGCTGCACAGGTTCATGCACATGCTTTCTAGTTTGTTCCATCCTCTTCTTCTATATTTAAGAGTGGTAGAAGTCACAAAGTAAAGTTGTTGCAACACCAAACTTAAGAGTTTTGCTCATCCTCGAGCAAATATGATCAATAGGGAAGAAGAAGGTAGTGTAGGTGGAGCTTCTGTGGGACCCACTAGTCTTGAGAGGCTAGGGAATTCCAGATTCTCTTCTCTCTTACACTGACATTTGAACGCCCAGGGACTGCTCCCTGGCTGGCACTTAACGCCAGCAATGCTCCCCTATTAGGGCGTTGAATGCCTAGCAGGGATACCCTGGCTAGCATTCAACTTTGACAATCCATCTGGAGTATTCTATTTTCACTATTGCGAATTCTGTCTCTGTTCTGACTGCTGTATATGATCATGACCCTAAAAGAAAAACAAAATAAAATAAAAAGAAATAAATAATTAATTAAGGTTGGGTTTCCTCCCAACAAGCGTTTCTTTAATGTCATTAGCTTGACGGACAACTCCTTTCAAGGAGGAAGATAATAATAGAGGAATAAATCCCTACTCCTTACTGGGAGCTTCCTTCTTGTGCTCTCATGGAATAGCGTAATACGCTCAAGAGACAGGAGTTTGTTCACTGCCTAAGGCCGGGTTTTGGGCTTGCAGCAACATCCTAGTGTCCCTTTTTGTCACTTTCCTCTTCCATGGTGAATACCATGATGAGATAAGTGAATACCACCAAATTCCATGGTGAAAATCCCTCAGTAGGGATATTATTGTTTTTCCAGTCCCTAGGTATCTTCCTTTTGAGGCCTTCCTCCTTTGTGGATAGTGTATATCCAACACCAAACTTACGTTTGGTCTTAGGAGGGATTGAATTAGTTCCATCCAAGGGAGGAAACTTGGATGCTGAATCTTTTATGCAAGTGCCTCTCTTGTCAGGGATTAATAGAGGGTCAAGAACCTTGAATACCATCCAGTCCTTATGAAAGGTAATCCTTGTTTCCTCTTGGATTCTCGGCTTCTCCATTACTATACTTGACCCTAGGTCACACAGAGTCTTCTTAAAGGTCATGGTGCCTATGGTGCAAGGAATCAGAAAGCGTCCAGGATCTGGAAGCTTCTGAGGTAGCTTCTGCTGAACCAAAGTACTGAATTCTTTGGAAAGCAATGGAGGTTCTTCTTCCAAAGGCTTTTGTACCAAATTTATTGGCATTCAGCTTTATTAGAGCTCCTAGGAAACGAGCAACTTGCTCTTCCCTAGTGTCTTCATCCTCATCTGAGGATGAGTAGTCAATAGAACTCATACACTGTAAAAGTGCATTCAAGGGAACCTCAAAGGTCTTTATGGTTTTCTTTGGTTCTGGGCTAGAGGGTTCTTGCGTGGGATTTAGGCACTCAAAGGGTGTGCTTTCATTGGCGTTCAACGCCAGCTCTGTCAGCTTATTGGGCATTGAACGCCCTTGCAGGACCACCCTGACTGGCGTTAAATGCCACTCCCACTAGTGTTTTAGGCGTTGAACGCCCAACAGGGATGTCCTTGCTAGCATTCAATGCTAGCTTTCCTGGGTGAGTGGGCGTTAAATGCCCAGTGAGGGGTTTCTCAGTGGCATTCAGTGGCAGGCTTGCTGCCATTATGGACATTGAACGCCCAGTGAAGGCTTCCTCACTAGCGTTCAATGCTTTTCTAGTCTCTCCAGATTTGGCCTCTGCCTAAGTGTAAGGTATCAGATTTAAACTTAAGCCAAGATCATATAGGACTTTGTCAAAAATTATCTTTCCAATAGTCCATAGGATCTGAAAGCTCCTTGGATCTAGCATCTTCCTTGGGAGCTCATGCTGAATTAGGATACTGTATTTCTTAGTAAGTATCTCTATTTCATCTCCCCTTAGGTCCTTCTTTTAAAAAAGAATGTCTTTTAGACAGGTCGTATAGGAGGTCCTTTTCCCCAATACCTCTGTAAAAGAGACATTGACTTGTATCTCCTTAAAGGCTGCTGGGAAATGAGCTAACTGCTCATCTGTAAATTCTTTCTGCACGCCAAGGAAAGGTAGCTCTTGAGGCTCCTTCACTTTTGCAAAGGTGTGCTCTGTGGGAGTCACAGGCTCCTCTTGCATGCCCAGAGAAGAATCAACTTGAGGTTCCTTCTCCTCTGTAGGGGCGTGCTCAATGGCATTCTCAGAATCATTATTGTCCATGATCGCCTTAAGTCTCTCAGTAGCATGTTCCGGAGGTTCGGCCTCCTCGGTACTAATGTGGGCCAGACACTCTTCTCTTGGATTCACTTCTGTGGCTCTGAGATAAGTGTTAGGGTGTCTCTGCAGTTTCTGAGGAAAGTTTCTCTGAATGACTGCATTGTACTCCTTAACAAGAGCTATTATCTCTACTTCCCTCCAATCCCTCTTGTTTTTCAGTATTCCTTCATGAACTTATTGTATAAAGGCATTTGTTCAAGAGCCTCTGCAAAGGGGATTTTGATCTCCAGCTTTTTAAAAGATTTTAAGAATTCGGCAAATTGCCTATCCTTTTCTGCTTTCTAGAGTCGTTGAGGGTATGGTAACTTGGCCTTGTACTCATCAACCTTGGTTGATGAAGGTCGAGTACCTTGTGTATTGGATGGGGGTTACTAGCTTGCTTAGAAGGGCTGTTATCATTATGTGACTGACCTCCCTTGCTTAGGCATTCAATGCATATGCCGCTATCCCCTTAGGCATTTGAACACCCAACATCTGCCCTTTCCTGGCATTCAACGCCTAGAGGGATACCTTTTTGGGTGTTTGAACGCCCAGTCTCTACCCTTTCCTGGCGTTCAATACCAAGAGGGATGTCTCTCTGGGTGTTTAAATGCCTAGAGTCATTTTGTGCAGAGACCTGGGTATCCTCAATGGGCTTTTCGTTTTTATTGTACTGAGATTGGGTGCTTAAGGTTTTCCCACTCCTCAGTTGGATAGCCTGGCATTCATCTGTTATCTGTTTAGATATATAACTTCTACCTTGTTTGACTCAACTGGGCTTCTACTTTTCTGTTAGAAGCCCGAGTTTCTCACAAAGCCTCTTACAGTTCCGGCATTTGCTGGGCAAGGGCTTGCAGTTGCTGAGTCAATGGGCCATCCTGCTCTAGAGGGTTAAGTTCAGCAACTACTGCCTTAACCTCTCCTCTTATAAGGGTCTCAGGAAATGAGTACAGATGTTGATTAGTGGCAACTATCTCAATAAGCTCTCGAGCCTCTCCAATGGTCTTTCTCATGTGTATGGAACCACCAACAGAGTAGTCCAAGGACATTCTAGCCATGTCTGAAAGCCCATGGTAGAAGATGTCTAATTGTATCCATTCTGAAAATACTTCGGTGAGATATTTTCTTAGCATCCTCCTAAACCTCTCCCAGGCATCATAAAGAGATTCACCATCTCCTTGTTTGAAGCCTTAGATGTCCAGTCTCAGCTGGTTTATCTTTCTTGGGGGAAAGTATTGGTTTAAAAACTTGTCCACTAACTGTTTCCAAGTTTTTAAACTACCTTTAGGCTGGTTATCCAACCACCTTTTTGCTTGGTCCTTTACTGTAAAAGGAAAAAGTAATAATCTATAGACATCTTGCTCTACACCCTCACTGTGTAATGTGTCAGCAATCTTTAAGAAATCTGCCAGGAATTCTGTAGGTTCTTCCTGAGGAAGCACAGAATACTGGCAGTTTTGCTACACTAGAGTAATAAGTTGAGGGTTGAGTTCAAAGCTACTAGCTCTTATGTGAGGTATGCTAATACTTCTTTCATAGAAGTCAGCAGTGGGATTTGTATAAGATCCCAGAGTTCTCCTGAACTCTTCATTCCCACTTTGGTTCATGATTAAGAGAGGTAGAAGATGAAGAATGAAGAAAATAGAAAGAGTAGAAAAAGAGATAGAAGTAAAGAAGGTAAACAATAATTAAAATTTTTTTATTTTTATTTTATTTATTTAGTTAAACAGAAATTAAAATTAATTAATTAAAAAGAATTTAAAATTTTATTTCAAAAATAGAAGAAAGAGAAGAGAAAGAGAATTTTCGAAAATTAAAGAGAAGAAGTTAGTTAGGAAGTTTTGAAAAAAAGGAGAGATAAGATGAGTAGTTAATTAAGAAAAGATTTGATTTTAAAATAAGATAAGAGATAAGATAAGAGAAGATTTGAAATTAAAATTTAAAATTAGAAAAGAGATAAGAAAAGATAAAATAAGAAATTAAAAAGATTTGAAAAAGATTTGATTTTAAAATTTAAAGAAAGATATGATAGAAAAGATAAGGCAGAAAAGATAAGAAAGATAAGATAAAGAAGTTAAGAAAAGATAAGTTTTAAAAAAAATTTTGAATTTAAAATTTGAAATTTTAAAATTGAAATAAGATAAAATAAGATTTTGAAAAAGATATAATTTTTTATTTTGAAAAGATTTGATTTTTGAATTTTAAAGTTAAGATAAGATAAGATAAAAAATTTTTAAAATTAAAATCTGAATTTTTTTTGTGAAAATTTTGAAAATTAATAAAAAAATAGAAAAGATTTTTTTTATTTTTGGATTTATTGGTGAAAGAGAAAAACATAAAAAAGACACTAGACTTAAAATTTTTAGATCTAGCACTCTTGTTTTTTTGAAAATTTGGAGGGAAACACAAGGGGATACCAAACTTAAAAATTTTAAGATCAAAACACGTACAAGATTCAAGAGCACTTTGAAGACTCACAAGAACACAAAGAACAAAAATTCAAAGACTCAAAGAACACAAGAACATAAAAAGAACACCAAACTTAAAATTTTTAGAAAACCAAAAATAAATTTTCGAAAATTAATGAAAATAAATAAGAAAACACCAAACTTAAAAATTGAAATAAGATTTAACCAAAGAAAAATTATTTTTGAAAAATTTTTAGAAAGAAAGACTCAAAGGAACAATAGTTACGAAGAACAAAAGCTAATGCTGTAATCAATTGAGCAAAGAAAATAAAATATTTTTGAAACAACCCTTTTTAATTTTTTCGAAAATTAGAAGAGGAAGAAAACAAAAATAAAAGACTCAAATGAAGAACACAAATTAAATAAAGAAAAGAAAAATATTTTTTGAAAAGGTTTTTAATTTTTCGAAAATTTGAAGAAGAAAATAAAAATAAAAGACTCAAACAAACAAAAAAGATGACTTGATCTAGGGAACAAGACAATCCTTTAGTTTGTGCAAACTCAACAATCCCTAGCAACGGCGCTAAAAACTTGGTGCGCACGAATCCCCACACTTTCGTACTGTTGTACCAGCAAGTGCACTGGGTCGTCCAAGTAATAACTAAGCGAGTCAGGGTCAATCCCACGAGGATTGTGGTTTAAAGCAAGCTATGGTTATCTTGCAGGTCTTAGTCAGGCAGATCAGAAGGTTGTTGGATTATGGAGTTTAGGATTTTTATAACAGGGTGCTAATACTTTACGGATGAAGTTGCTTTGTCTTTCTGAATTAACTCTGATACTATTGTCTTCTTTGCTTGTGAATGATCTTCTTCCATGGTAGGCTGTATGTGATCAAAGCCATTTCCCGTGGTCATTGATCTCCTCTGCTACAGATCAAACAACATTGTCCGTGGTCATTTAATCTGACAGAGGGTGAAGCTCTAAGAGTTCATCCTCTTGGTGATCCTACTGGTGCACAAAATTGTGATCATCAATGGCGCCATCAACATGGTACGCGCAATTGCAATCTCAACTCTTTATCACAACTTCGCACAACTAACTAGCAAGTGCACTGGGTCGTCCAAGTAATAAACCTTACGCGAGTAAGGGTCGATCCCACGGAGATTGTTGGTATGAAGCAAGCTATGGTCATC
The DNA here is from genome assembly GCF_003086295.3 of Arachis hypogaea. Taxonomy (NCBI): domain Eukaryota; kingdom Viridiplantae; phylum Streptophyta; class Magnoliopsida; order Fabales; family Fabaceae; genus Arachis; species Arachis hypogaea. The sequence continues at coordinate 49,638,277 of NC_092040.1, forward strand.
TTGTAAATCTCAGTCAGGCGGATTCAAATGGTAATGGAGGATTAATGATTAAAAGATAAATAAAATATAAAAAAGATAGAGATACTTATGTAATTCATTAGTAAGAATTTCATATAAGCGTATGGAGATCCTTTGTCCCTTCTGTCTCTCTGCTTTTCTACTGTCTTCATCCAATCCTTCTTACTCCTTTCCATGGCAAGCTGTATGTTGCGCATCACCATTGTCAATGGCTACAGTCCCGTCCTCTCAGTGAAAATGTTCAACGCGCTCTGTTACAGCACGGCTAATCATCTGTCGGTTCTCAATCAGGTTGGAATAGAATCCAGTGATTCTTTTGCGTCTGTCACTAACGCCCAGCCTTCAGGAGTTTGAAGCTCATCATAGTCATTCAATCCTCGAATCCTACTCAGAATACCACAGACAAGGTTTAGACATTCCGGATTCTCTTGAATGCTACCATCAATTCTAGCTTATACCATGAAGATTCTGATTAAGGAATCCAAGAGATATCCACTCAATCTAAGGTAGAACGGAGGTGGTTATCAGGCATACGTTCATAGGTGAGAATGATGATGAGTGTCACGGATCATCACATTCATTAAGTTGAGGATCAAGTGATATATTAGAATAAGAATAAGCCGAATTGAATAGAAGAACAATAGTAATTGCATTAATACTCGAGGTACAGCAGAGCTCCACACCTTAATCTATGGTGTGTAGAAACTCTACCATTGAAAATACATAAGAACAAGGTCTAGGCATGGCCGAATGGCCAGCCTCCCATAATCTAAGAACTAGACGTCCAAAGATGATCTAAAGATCTAAAGTGATCAAAAGATGAAAATACAATAGTAAAAGGTCCTATTTGTAGAGAACTAGTAGCCTAGGGTTTACAAAAATGAGTAAATGACATAAAAATCCACTTCCGGGCCCACTTGGTGTGTGCTTGGGCTGAGCATTGAAGCTTTCATGTGTAGAGACTTTTCTTGGAGTTAAACGCCAGCTTTTGTGCCAGTTTGGGCGTTTAACTCCCATTCTTGTGCCAGTTCCGGCGTTTAACGCCAGAATTCTTGAGCTGATTTGGAACGCCGGTTTGGGCCATCAAATCTTAGACAAAGTATAGACTATTATATATTTCTGGAAAGCCCAGGATGTCTACTTTTCAACGCAATTGAGGGCGCGCCAATTAGGTTTCTTTAGCTCTAGAAAATCCACTTCGAGTGCAGGGAGGTCAGAATCCAATAGCATTTGCTGTCCTTTTCAGCCTCTAAATCAGATTTTTGCTCAGGTCCTTCAATTTCAGCCAGAAAATACCTGAAATCACAGAAAAACACATAAAATCATAGTAAAGTCCAGAAAAGTGAATTTTAACTAAAAACTAATAAAAATATAATAAAAACTAACTAAAACATACTAAAAATAATGCCAAAAAGCGTATAAATTATCCGCTCATCACAACACCAAACTTAAATTGTTGCTTGTCCCCAAGCAACTGAAAATCAAATAAGATAAAAAGAAGAGAATATGCAATAAATTCTAAAAACATCTATGAAGATCAGTATTAATTAGATGAGTGGGGCTTTTAGCTTTTTGCCTCTGAACAGTTTTGGCATCTCACTCTATCCTTTGAAATTCAGAATGATTGGCTTCTATAGGAACTCAGAATCCAGATAGTGTTATTGATTCTCCTAGTTAAGTATGATGATTCTTGAACACAGCTACTTTATGAGTCTTGGCTGTGGCCCAAAGCACTCTGTCTTCCAGTATTACCACCGGATACATACATGCCACAGACACATAACTGGGTAAACCTTTTCAGATTGTGACTCAGCTTTGCTAGAGTCCCCAATTAGAGGTGTCCAGGGTTCTTAAGCACACTCTTTTTGCCTTGGATCACGACTTTATTTTTACCCTTGCCTTTTGGCTTTTTTTCTGCTTGCTTTCTCTCTCTTTTTTTTTTCGCACATAATCTCTCTTTTTTTTTGTATTCACTGCTTTTTCTTGCTTCAAGAATCATTTTTATGATTTTTCAAATCCTCAGTAACATGTCTCCTTTTTCATCATTCTTTCAAGAGCTAACATTCATGAACAACGAATTCAAAAGACATATGCACTGTTCAAGCATACATTCAGAAGTCAAAGTATTGCCACCACATCAAAATAATTAATCTGTTATAAAATTCAAAATTCATGCAATTCTTCTCTTTTTCAATTAAGAACATTTTTCATTTAAGAAAGGTGATGGATTCATATGACATTCATAACTTTAAGGCACAGACACTAAGACACTAATGATCATAAGACACAAACATAGATAAACATAAGCATAAAAATTTGAAAAACAGAGAAATAAAGGACAAGGAGATTAAAGAACGGGTCCACCTTAGTGATGGCGGCTTGTTCTTCCTCTTGAAGATCTTATGGAGTGCTTGAGCTCCTCAATGTCTCTTCCTTGCCTTTGTTGCTCCTCTCTCATGATTCTTTGATCTTCTCTAATTTCATGGAGGAGGATAGAATGTTCTTGGTGCTCCACCCTTAGTTGTCCCATGTTGGAACTCAATTCTCCTAGGGAGGTGTTGATTTGCTCCCAATAGTTTTGTGGAGGAAAGTGCATCCCTTGAGGCATCTCAGGGATTTCATGATGAGGAATTTCCTCATGTCCATGAGTGGGATCTCTTGTTTGCTCTATCCTCTTCGTAGTGGTATCCATGAGGACTTGGTCCAACCTTTGATCAAAGTTGACCCTTTTTGAGTTTGAAAGGGACCTCGGGGGTCACCTTCTTCTTGGCCACAACATCATAGAAGTGGTCTTGATGCACCCTTGAGATGAATCTCTCTATCTCCCATGACTCGGAAGTGGAAGCTTTTGCCTTCCCTTTCCTCTTTCTAGAGGTTTCTCCAGCCTTAGGTGCCATAAATGGTTATGGAAAATCAAAAAGCAATGCTTTTACCACACCAAACTTAGAAGGTTTGCTCGTCCTCGAGCAAAAGAAGAAAGAAGAGAGTAGAAGAATAAGAAATAGAGGAGATGGAGGTGGCTTTGTTTTTCGACCAAGGGGGAGAAGTAGTGTGTAGGTTATGTGAAAATGAAGGAGTAAAGATGGGTTTATATAGGGGTGGAGAGAGGGGTAGGGTTCGGCCATTATGGGTGGAATTTGATAGGTGAGGGGCTTTTGGGGAAGAGGTATTGAGGTGATTGGTGAATGGGTGAAGAAGAGAGAGAGTGGTGGGGTAGGTGGGGATCCTATGGGGTCCACAGATCCTGAGGTGTCAAGGATAACTCATCTCTGCACCAAGTGGTGTGCAAAACGCCCCTTTCTGCCAATCCTGGTGTTAAACGCCAGAAAGGGGCACCAGACTGGCGTTTAATGCCAGCTTCTTGCCCATTCCTGGCGTTAAACGCCAGTCTGGTGCCCCTTTCTGGCGTTAAACGCCCAAAATAGTGCCAGACTGGGCGTTAAACGCCCATTTGCTGTCTTCACTGGCGTTTAAACGCCAGCAAGTTTTCCTCCAGGGTGTGCTGTTTTTCTTTCTATTTTTCATTCTGTTTTTGCTTATTTTTTCAATTGATTTTGTGACTTTCCATGATCATCAACCTATAGAAAACATAAAATAACAAAAGGAAAATAGATAAATATAACATTAGGTTGCCTCCCAACAAAGCGCTTCTTTAATGTCATTAGCTTGACAGTGGGCCCTCATGGAGCCTCACAGATACTCAGAGCAATGTTGGAACCTCCCAACACCAAACTTAGAGTTTGAATGTGGGGGTTCAACACCAAACTTAGAATTTGGTTGTGGCCTCCCAACACCAAACTTAGAGTTTAACTGTGGGGGCTCTGTTTGACTCTGTTTTGAGAGAAGCTCTTCATGCTTCCTCTCCATGGTTACAGAGGGATATCCTTGAGCCTTAAACACAAGGGATTCTTCATTCACTTGAATGATCAATTCTCCTCTGTCAACATCAATCATAGCCTTTGTTGTGGCTAGGAAGGGTCTGCCAAGGATGATGGATTCATCCATGCACTTCCCAGTCTCTAGGACTATGAAATCAGCAGGATGTAATGGTCTTCAATCTTTCCCAGAACATCCTCTACAAGTCTATAAGCTTGTTTTCTTGAATTGTCTGCCATCTCTAGTGAGATTCTTGCAGCTTGTACCTCAAAGATCCCTAGCTTCTCCATTACAGAGAGAGGCATGAGGTTTATGCTTGACCCTAGGTCACATAGAGCCTTCTTGAAGGTCATGGTACCTACTGTACAAGGTATTGAGAACTTCCCAGGGTCCTGTCTCTTTTGAGGTAATCTCTGCCTAGTCAAGTCATCCAGTTCTTTGGTGAGCAAAGGGAGTTCATCCTCCCAAGTCTCATTACCAAATAACTTATCATTTATCTTCATGATTGCTCCAAGGTACTTAGCAACTTGCTCTTCAGTGACATCTTCGTCCTCTTCAGAGGAAGAATACTCATCAGAGCTCATGAATGACAGAAGTAAATCCAATGGAATCTCTATGGTCTCAGTGTGAGCCTTAGATTCCCATGGTTCCTCATTAGGGAACTCATTGGAGGCCAGTGGTCGTCCATTGAGGTCTTCCTCAGTGGTGATCACTGCCTCTTCCTCCTCTCCAATTTTGGCCATGTTGATGGCCTTACACTCTTCTTTTGGATTCTCTTCTGTATTGCTTGGAAGAGTACTAAGAGGGAGTTCAGTAACTTTCTTACTCAGCTGACCCACTTATGCCTCCAAGTTTCTAATGGAGGACCTTGTTTCAGTCATGAAATTTTGAGTGGTTTTGATAAGATCAGAGACCATGGTTGCTAAGTCAGAGTGGCTCTGCATAGAATTCTCTGTCTGTTGCTGAGAAGATAATGGAAAAGGCTTGCCATTGCTAAGCCTGTTTCTTCCACCATTATTGTTGTTGAAACCTTGTTGAGATCTCTGTTGATCCTTCCATGAGAGATTTGGATGATTTCTCCATGAAGGATTATAGGTGTTTCCATAGGGTTCTCCCATGTAATTCACTTCTTCCATTGAATGGTTCTCAGGACATAAGCTTTTTCTTCAGATGAAGCGTCCTTAGTACTGCCTGGTGTAGCTTGCATTCCAGACAGACTTTAAGAAATCATATTGACTTGCTGAGTCAATATTTTGTTCTGAGCCGATATGGCATTCAGAGTATCAATCTTAAGAACTCATTTCTTTTGATTCGTCCCATTGTTCACAGGATTCCTTTCAGAAGTGTACATGAATTGGTTATTTGCAACCATTTCAATGAGTTCTTGAGCTTCTGCAGGCATCTTCTTCAGATGAAGAGATCCTTTAGCAGAGCTGTCCAATGACATCTTGGACAGTTCAGACAGATCATCATAGAAGATACCTATGATGCTCCATTCAAAAAGCATGTCAGACGGACACTTTCTGATCAATTATTTATATCTTTCCCAAGCTTCATAGAGGGATTCACCTTCCTTCTGTCTGAAGGTTTGGACTTCCACTCTAAGCTTACTCAATTTTTGAGGTGGAAAGAACTTTGCCAAGAACGCATTGACTAGCTTTTTCCAAGAGTTCAGGCTTTCTTTAGGTTGTGAGTCCAACCATATCCTAGCTCTGTCTCTTACAGCAAAAAGGAATAGCATAAGTCTGTAGACCTCAGGGTCAACCCCATTGGTCTTGATAGTGTCACAGATTTGCAAGAATTCAGCTAAAAACTGATGAGGATCTTCCAATGGAAGTCCATGGAACTTGCAATTCTGTTGCATTAGAGAAACTAATTGAGGCTTAAGCTGAAAGTTGTTTGCTCCAATGGCAGGGATAGAGATGCTTCTCCCATAGAAGTCGGGAGTAGGTGCAGTAAAGTCACCCAACACCTTCCTTGCATTGTTGGCATTATTGTTGTTTTCGGCTGCCATGTCTTCTTTTTTGAAGATTTCTGTTAGGTTCTCTATAGAGAATTGTGCTTTAGCTTCTCTTAGCTTTCACTTCAAGGTCCTTTCAGGTTCAGGGTCAGCTTCAACACGAATGCCTTTGTCTTTGTTCCTGTTCATATGAAAGAGAAGAGAACAAAAAAGTATAGAATCCTCTATGTCACAGTATAGAGATTCCTTGATGTGTCAGAGGAAAAGAAAAATAGAAGGAGAAGGTAGAAGAATTCGAACTTATCAAAAGAGATAGAGTTTGAATTATGCATTGAGGAGGAGTGTTAGTCCAATAAATAGAAGGATGTGAGAAGAGGGAAAGAAATTTTTGAAAATTAAAGTGAATTAATTAAAAGAAATTTTGAAAAATGGTGATTGATTTTTGAAAACTAAGATTGGGAAAGAAATTAAGTGAAATTTGAAAAAAATTTTGAAATTAGAAATCAAAAAGATATGATTGAAAACTATTTTGAAAAAGATATGATTAAGAAGATATGATTGAAAAGTTATGGTTTTAAAAAGATTTGATTGAAAAGATATGATTGAAAAACAATTTAAAAAGATTTGATTTTTTTAAAATTAATGACTTGGCTAACAAGAAAATATATGATTCAAACATTAAACCTTTCTCAACAGAAAAGGCAACATACTTGAAATGTTGAATCAAATCATTAATTGTTAGCAAGTATTTTTGAAAATGGAAAGAAATTGATTTTGAAAATATATGATTGAAAAGATATGATTTGGAAAAGATTTGATTTTGAAAAATTATGAAAACATGAAAAAAAATTGAATTAAAAACAGAATCTTCCCTCTTGTGCCATCCTGGCATTAAACGCCCAGAATGGTATCCATTCTGGCGTTTAACGCCCAAAATACTACCCTTTTGGGCGTTAAACGCCCAGCCAGGTACCCTGGCTGGCGTTTAAACGCCAGTTTTCCTTCTTCACTGGGCGTTTTGAACGCCCAGCTTTTTCTGTGTAGTTCCTCTGCTGAATGTTCTGAATCTTCAATTCTCTGTATTATTGACTTGAAAAGACACAAATTAAGATTTTTTTTTGAATTTTTAATGATGAGGAATAATCAAAATGCAACTAAAATCAAATAAACAATGCATGCAAGACACCAAACTTAGAAGTTTGTATACTACTTACACTAACAAATTGAGAATGCATATGAGAAACAACAAAATACTCAAGACAAGAGAATTTAAAGATCAGAGCAAGGAAATCATCAAGAACAACTTGAAGATCAATGAAGAACATAATGCATGTGATTTTCGAAAATTAGACACTAGACTCAAACAAGAAACATAAAATATTTTTTTGATTTTAAGATTTTATAATTTTTTTGTGCTTTTTCGAAAATTATATGGAAAAGAAAATAAAGAGATTCAAAATTTTTAATAAGAATTCCAAGAATCATGCAATGTTAGTCTAAAGCTTTAGTCTAAAAAGATTAGACATGGCTAGCCAAGCTTCAACAGGACATTACATTCAAGAGCTGAATTGATGAAAATCAATCAGCTTTGGTGATGATAAAAACATCACCTTGAAACTCTAGAATTCATTCTTAAAAATTCTGAAGAAAAGTACCTAATCTAAGCAACAAGATGAACTGTCAGTTGTCCAAACTCAAACAATCCCCGGCAATGGCGCCAAAAACTTGGTGCACGAAATTGTCATCAATGGCGCCATTAACATGGTACGCTCAATTGCAATCTCAACTCTTTATCTCAACTTCGCACAACTAACCAGCAAGTGCACTGGGTCGTCCAAGTAATAAACCTTACGCGAGTAAGGGTCGATCCCACGGAGATTGTTGGTATGAAGCAAGCTATGGTCATCTTGTAAATCTCAGTCAGGCGGATTCAAATGGTAATGGAGGACTAATGATTAAAAGATAAATAAAACATAAAATAAAGATAGAGATACTTATGTAATTCATTGGTGAGAATTTCATATAAGCGTATGGAGATCCTTTGTCCCTTCTGTCTCTCTGCTTTCCTACTGTCTTTATCCAATCCTTTTTACTCCTTTCCATGGCAAGATGTATGTTGCGCATCACCGTTGTCAATGGCTACAGTCCCGTCCTCTTAGTGAAAATGTTCAACGCGTTCTGTCACATCACGGCTAATCATCTGTCGGTTCTCAATCAGGTTGGAATAGAATCCAGTGATTCTTTTGCGTCTGTCACTAACGCCCAGCCTTCAGGAGTTTGAAGCTCGTCACAGTCATTCAATCCTCGAATCCTACTCAGAATACCACAAACAAGGTTTAGACCTTCCAGATTCTCTTGAATGCTGCCATCAATTCTAGCTTATACCATGAAGATTCTGATTAAGGAATCCAAGAGATATCCACTCAATCTAAGGTAGAACGGAGGTGGTTGTCAGGCACACGTTCATAGGTGAGAATGATGATGAGTGTCACGGATCATCACATTCATTAAGTTGAGGAACAAGTGATATATTAGAACAAGAATAAGCCGAATTGAATAGAAGAACAATAGTAATTGCATTAATACTCGAGGTACAGCAGAACTCCACACCTTAATCTATGGTGTGTAGAAACTCCACCGTTGAAAATACATAAGAACAAGGTCTAGGCATGGCCGAATGGCCAGCCTCCCATAATCTAAGAACTAGACGTCCAAAGATGATCCTCAGATCTAAAGTGATCAAAAGATTCCAGGATTTAAAATACAATAGTAAAATGTCCTATTTGTAGATAACTAGTAGCTTAGGGTTTACAAAAATGAGTAAATGACATAAAAATCCACTTCCGGGCCCACTTGGTGTGTGCTTGGGCTGAGCATTGAAGCTTTCATGTGTAGAGACTTTTCTTGGAGTTAAACGCCAGCTTTTGTGCCAGTTTGGGCGTTTAACTCCCATTCTTGTGCCAGTTCCGGCGTTTAACGCCAAAATTCTTGAGCTGATTTGGAATGCCGGTTTGGGCCATAAAATCTCGGGAAAATATGAACTATTATATATTTCTGGAAAGCCCAAGATGTCTACTTTCAAACGCAATTGAGAGCGTGCCAAGTGGGCTTCTGTAGCTCCAGAAAATCCACTTCGAGTGCAGGGAGGTCAGAATCCAACAGCATCTGCAGTCTTTTTCAGCCTCTAAATCAGATTTTTGCTCAGGTCCCTCAATTTCAGCCAGAAAATACCTGAAATCACAGAAAAACACACAAACTCATAGTAAAGTCCAGAAAAGTGAATTTTAACTAAAAACTAATAAAAATATAATAAAAACTAACTAAAACATACTAAAAACATACTAAAAACAATGCCAAAAAGCGTATAAATTATCCGCTCATCACCTACTTAAAACGCCAGAGACAAAGTCGAATCTTCTGGATCAGAGAATGCTATTTCTATGGATTCTAGCCGATACCAAGGAGACACTAATCTCTCCGGAAATTGGCTGAACTGGTGTCTCGAGAAGTCCCCAATGAAGTCTTGGATTAACCGTCTGAGAGATGTATAAACATAGCTGTTGGCTCGTGCTTTCCTGCCAAGTATTCACACGAACCCAGGTAGAGGCGGGTGTTTGTCAGGCACGTTTGTCTTAATGTGATAAACAGAGCTAATTTGTCAAATCATTTTATTCACCACAATGAAGATCGGATATACATCTTAGAAGTAAATCAAACACGGATAGAAGAAGAAACAGTAATACTTTTATTAATTCATAGGACTCAGCAGCGCTCCTTGGTGCACGAAATTGTGATCTCAATGGTGCCAACAACTTGGTACGCAGAATTGTAATATCACTCTTTTTTACAACTTCGCACAACTAACCAGCAAGCGCACTGGGTCGTCCAAGTAATAAACCTTACGTGAGTAAGGGTCGATCCCACAGAGATTGTTGGCTGGAAGCAAGCTATGGTCACCTTGTAAATCTCAGTCAGGAGGATTCAAATGGTTATGGAGTTTTAATAATTAAAAGATAAATAAAACGTAAAATAAAGATAGAGATACTTATGTAATTCATTGGTGGGAATTTCAAATAAGTGTGTGGAGATGTCTCATTCCTTTTGAATCTCTGCTTTCCTACTGTCTTCATCCAATCTTTCATACTCCTTTCTATGGCAAGCTGTTTGTAGGGGGATCACCGTTGTCAATGGCTACCGTCCATCCTCTCAGTGAAAATGGTCCAGCTACGGGTTACGTAGGACTAATCATCTGTTGGTTCTCGATCGTGTAGGAATAGGATTTTCTATCCTTTTGTGTCTATCACCACGCCCTACAGTCGCGAGTTTGAAGCTCGTCATAGTAATCCCATCCCAGATCCTACTCGGAATACCATAGACAAGGTTTAGACTTTCTGGATCTCAAGAATGCTGCCAATTGATTCTAGCTTATACCACGAAGACTCTAATCGCAAGGAATTGAAGGCTCTGTTGTCAGGAGAGGAAATCAAACACATGGACCAGGAATCCAGAAGATACACATTCTAACTTGTTTTCATGTATAACGGAAATGGTTGTCAATCACGCATTCATAAGTGAGAATGGTGATGAGCGTCACATAATCATCACATTCATCATGTTCTTGTGTGCGAATGAATATCTTAGAATAAGAATAAGCATGAATTGAATAAAAGAACAATATTACTTTGCATTAATACTCGAGGAACAGCAGAGCTCCACACCTTAATCTATGGTGTGTAGAAACTCCACTGTTGAAAAAATATAAGAACAAGGTCCAGCCATGGCCGAGAGGCCAGCCTCCAAAACGTGATCAAAGGATCAAAAGGTAATCCAAAGATGATCCAAAGATGTGAGTACAATAGTAAAAAGTTCTATTTATACTAAACTAGTTACTAGGGTTACAGAAATGAGTAAATGATGTAGAAATCCACCTCCCAACCCACTTGGTGTGTGCTTGGGCTGAGCATTGAAGCTTTCACGTGTAGAGGTCTTCCTTGGAGTTAAGCGCCAGTTTGTAACTTGTTTCTGGCGTTTAACTCTTCTTTGCAACTTGTTTCTGGCGTTTAACGCCAGAATAGGGCAGAAAGCTGGCGTTAAACGCCAATTTACGTCATCTTAACTCGAGTAAAGTATAAACTATTATATATTGCTGGAAAGCCCTAGATGTCTACTTTACAATGGAACGCTGATAGGCAAAATTGTGATTTAATCTTTTTATAACTTGAACAATTCTTAGCAATGGCTCCAAAAACTTGGTGCCCACTACTATGGTTCACTCACATTCTTCACAACTTCACACAACTAACCAGCAAGTGCACTGGGTCGTCCAAGTAACAAACCTTACGTGAGTAAGGGTCGATCCCACGGAGATTGTTAGTATGAAGCAAACTATGGTCATCTTGTAAATCTCAGTTAGGCGAATTCAAATGGTGGTAATGGTTTTCGAATATAAAGATAAATAAAGCATAAAATAAAGATAGAGATACTTATGTAATTCATTAGTGGGAATTTCAGATAAGCGCATGAAGATGCTGTGTTCCTTCTGAATCTCTGCTTTCCTCCTGCTTTCATCCAATCATTCTTACTCCTTTCTGTGGCAAGCTGTATGTAGGGCATCATCGTTGTCAATGGCTACTTCCCATCCTCTCAGTGAAAATGGTCCAAATGCTCTTATCACAGCACGACTAATCATCTGTCGGTTCTCGATCATGTCGGAATAGAATCCATTGATTCTTTTGCGTCTGTCACTAGACCCAACAATCGCGAGTTTGAATCTCATCACAGTCATTCAATCCCTGAATCCTACTCGGAATACCACAGACAAGGTTTAGACTTTCCGAATTCTGATTAAGGAATCCAACAGATACACGCTCGGTCTAAGGTAAAACGGAAGTGGTTGTCAAGCATGCGTTCATAAGGATGGATGATGATGAGTGTCACGGATCATCACATCCATTAGGTTGAAGTGCAACGAATATCTTAGAACAAGAATAAGCTCAAGTGAATAGAAAATAGTAGTAATTGCATTAAAACTCGAGGTACAGCAGAGCTCTACACCCTTAATCTATGGTGTGTAGAAACTCTACCATTGAAAATACATAAGTGATGGTCCAGGCATGGGCAAATGGCCAGCCCCCTTTGAAGGTCTAAAATCGCATACACTGATTAAAGATCAATCAAAAGACAAGACGCCTAGTACAATAGTAAAAAGTTCTATATATACTAAACTAGCTACTAGGGTTTATAGAAATAAGTCTAAGTGTAGAAATCCACTTCCGGGGCCTACTTTGGTGTGTGCTTGGGCTGAGCTTGAGCTTTACACGTGCAGAGGCTTCTCTTGGAGTTAAACGCCAAGTTGTAACGTCTGTTTGGCATTTAACTCTGGTTTGTGACGTGTTTCTGGCGTTTTACTCCAGAATGCAGCATGGAACTGGCATTGAACGCCAGTTTGCGTCATCTAAACTCGAAAAAAGTATGGACTATTATAAATTGCTGGAAACCCTGGATGTCTACTTTTCAACGCAGTTGAGAGCGTGCCATTTGGAGTTCTGTAGCTCCAGAAAATCCATTTCGAATGCAGGGAGGTCATAATCCAATAGCATCAGCAATCCTTTTTCAGCCTGAATAAGATTTTTGCTCAGGTCCCTCAATTTCAGCCAGAAAATACCTGAAATCACAGAAAAACACACAAACTCATAGTAAAGTCCAGAAATGTGAATTTTGCATAAAAACTAATGAAAACATCGCTAAAAGTAGCTAGATCCTACTAAAAACTACCTAAAAATAATGCCAAAAAGCGTATAAATTATCCGCTCATCACAGCACCAAACTTAAATTATTGCTTGTCCCCAAGCAACTGAAAATCAAATAGGATAAAAAGAAGAGAATATACTATAAATTTCAAAATATCAATGAATATTAGTTCTAACTAGATGAGCGGGGCTTGTATCTTTTTGCTTCTGAACAGTTTTGGCATCTCACTTTATCCTTTGAAGTTTAGAATGATTGGCATCCATAGGAACTCAGAGCTCAGATAGTGTTACTGATTATCCTTGTTAAGTATGTTGATTCTTGAACACAGCTACTTTATGAGTCTTGGCCGTGGCCCTAAGCACTTTGTTTTCCAGTATTACCACCGGATACATAAATGCCACAGACACATGACTGGGTGAACCTTTTCAGATTGTGACTCAGCTTTGCTAAAGTCCCAGTTAGAGGTGTCCAGAGCTCTTAAGCACACTCTTTTTGCTTTGGATCACGACTTTAACCACTCAGTCTCAAGCTTTTCAGTTGGACCTGCATGCCACAAGCACATGGTTAGGGACAGCTTGATTTTGCCGCTTAGGCCTGGATTTTATTTCCTTGGGCCCTCCTATCCATTGATGCTCAAAGCCTTGGATCCTTTTTACCCGTGCCTTTTGGTTTTAAGGGCTATTGGCTTTTTCTGCTTGCTTTTTCTTTTTTTCTTTTATATTTTCACCACTTCTTTTTTTTGCAAGCTTTTGTTCTTCACTGCTTTTTCTAGCTTTAAGAATCAATTTTTTTTTATTTTTCAGATTATCAATAACATTTCTCTTATTTATCATTCTTTCAAGAGCCAACAATTTTAACATTCATAAACAACAAGATAAAAAATATGCACTGTTCAAGCATCCATTCAGAAAACAAAAAGTATTGTCACCACATCAATATAATTAAACTAATTTCAAGGATGAATTCGAAACTCATGTACTTCTTGTTCTTTTGTATTAAAAACATTTTTCATTTAAGAAAGGTGAAGGATTCATGGAATTATTCATAGCCTTAAGACATAGTTACTAGACACTAATAATCATGTAATAAAGACACAAACATAGACAAACATAGAGCATAAAAACTGAAAAACAGAGAGATAAGAACAAGGAAGTTAAGGAATGAGTCCACCTTAGTGATGGTGGCGCCTTCTCCTTGAAGGACCAATGGTGTTCTTAAGCTCCTCTATGTCTCTTCCTTGCCTTTGTTGCTCCTCCCTCACAGCTCTTTGATCTTCTCTAATCTCATTGAGAATGATGGAGTGCTCTTGGTGTTCCATCCTTAATTGGTTCATATCATGACTCAATCCTTCTAGAGAAGTGTTGAGTTATTCCCAATAGTTGTTTGGAGGAAAATGCATCCCTTGAGGCATCTCAGGGATTTCTTGATGATGAGCTTCCTCATGCGTCTCTTGAGATCCATGAATGGGCTCTCTTGTTTGCTCTATCCTCTTCTTAGTGGTGGGCTTATCCTCTTCAATAAGGATGTCTCCTTCTATGTAACTTCAGCTGAGTAGCATAGATGGCAAATAAGATGAGGAAAAGCTAGCCTTGCCAAGGTGGAGGGCTTTTCGGCTATTTTGTAGAGTTCTAGAGGGATGACTTCATGAACTTCTACTTCCTCTCCAATCATGATGCTATGGATCATGATGGCCCGATCTACAGTTACTTCGGATCGGTTGCTAGTGGGAATGATGGAGCGTTGGATGAACTCCAACCATCCTCTACCCACAGGCTTAAGGTCCAGTCTTCTCAATTGAACTAGCTTGCCTTTTGAGTCTCTTTTCCATTGAGCTCCTTCCACACATATGTCCATGAGGACTTGGTCCAACCTTTGATCAAAGTTGACCCTTCTAGTGTAGGGGCATGTGTCTTCTTGCATCATGGGCAAGTTGAACGCCAACCTTACATTTTCCGGACTGAAATCTAAGCATTTCCCCCGAACCATTGTAAGATAATTCTTTGGATTCGGGTTCATACTTTGATCATGGTTCCTAGTGATCCATCCATTGGGATAGAACTCTTGAACCATTAAGATTCCGACTTGTTGAATGGGGTTGGTAAGAACTTCCCAACCTCTTCTTTGGATCTCATGTCGGATCTCCGGATACTCATTTTTCTTGAGCATGAAAGGGACCTCAGGGATCACCTTCTTCTTGGCCACAACTTCATAGAAGTGGTATTGATGGGCTTTTGAGATGAATCTCTCCATCTCCCACGACTCGGAGGTGGAAGCTTTTGTCTTTCCTTTCCTCTTTCTAGAGGTTTCTCCGGCCTTAGGTGCCATAAATGGTTATGAAAAAACAAAAAAAGCTATGCTTTTACCACACCAAACTTAGAATGTTGCTCATTCTCGAGCAAGAGAAGAAAGAATAGAAGAAGAAGAAGATATGGAGGAAAGGAAGAGATGTGTGGGTTTCGGCCAAGTGGGAGAGGAGAGGGTTGTGTTGTGTGAAAAATAAAGAAGGGTTGTGTTGTGTTGTGTTAGGTGGGAAAGAGATTTTGAATTTGAAGGTAGGTGGGGTTTAGGGGGAGGAGTGGATGGATGTTAGTGGTGAAGAGGTGATGGGGAAGAGAGATTGAGGTGATTGGTGAAGGGTGTTTGGAGAAGAGTGTTATTGGATTGTGTGAAGAAGAGAGAAAGTGAGTTGAGCTAGGTGGGGATCCTGTGGGGTCCACAGATCCTGAGGTGATCCTGTGGGGTCCACAAATCCTGAGGTGTTAAGGATTTACCATCTCTGCAACAATTAGGCGTGTAAAATGCTTTCTGTATGCAATCTTGGCGTTTAACGCCAGATTGATGCTTGTTTCTAGCATTAAACGCCCAAATGTAGCATGTTTCTGGCATTTAACGCCAGCCTGATGCTTGTTTCTGGCGTTAAACGCCAGCTTTCCGCAGGGTGCAATCCTGGCGTTTAAACGCCAAACTGCTGCTTGTTTATGGAGTTCAACGCCAGATTCATGCTCTGTTCTGGCGTTGAACGCCAGCCAGATGCTCCTTATTGGCGTTTAGACGCCAATAAACTCTTCCTCCAGGGTGTGATTTTTCTTCTGCTGTTTTTGGTTCTGTTTTTAATTTTTGCAATTATTTTTGTGACTCCACATGATCATGAACCTAATAAAACATAAAAGAACAATAGAAAATATAGATAAATAAAAATTGGGTTTCCTCCCAATAAGCACTTCTTTAATGTCAATAGCTTGACAGTAAGCTCTCATGGAGCTTCATAGATCATCAGAGCATTGTTGGGACCTCCCAACACCAAACTTAGAGTTTGAATGTGGGGGTTCAACACCAAACTTAGAGTTTGGTTGTGGCCTCCCAACACCAAACTTAGAGTTTGATTGTGGGGGCTTTGTTTGACTCTGTATTGAGAGAAGCTTTTTATACTTCCTCTCCATGTTTACAGAGGAAGATCCTTGAGCTTTAAATACAAGGTAGTCCCCATTCAATTGAAGGACTAACTCTCCTCTGTCAACATCAATCATAGCTCCTGCTGTGGCTAGGAAGGGTCTTCCAAGAATGATGGATTCATCCTCATCCTTCCCAGTATCTAAGATTATGAAATCAGCAGGGATGTAAAGGCCTTTAACCTTTTCCAACACGTCCTCTACCAATCTATAAGCTTGTTTTATTGACTTGTCTGCCATCTCTAATGAGATTCTTACAACTTGTACCTCAAAGATCTCCAGGTCACATAGAGCCTTCTCAAAGGTCATGGTGCCTATGGTACAGGATATTAAGAATTTACCAGAATCTTGTTTCTTTTGAGGTAGAGTTTGCTAAACCCATGTATTTAGTTCACTAACGAGCAAGGGAGGTTCATCTACCCAAGTCTCATTACCAAACAACTTAGCATTCAACTTCATGATGGCTCCTAGATATTGAGCAACTTGCTCTTCAGTTACATCTTCATCCTCTTCAGAGGAAGAATAGTTCTCAGAGCTCATGAATGGCAAAAGGAAGTTCAATGGAATCTCTATGGTCTCTAGGTGAGCCTTAGATTCCTTAGGTTCCTCAGTTTGGAACTCCTTTTTTTTCAGAGGACGTCTCAGGAGGTCTTCCTCACTGGGATTCACGTCCTTCTCCGCCTTTGTGCATTCGGCCATATTGATTATTGATGAGCGGATATTTTATACACTTTTTGGGGGTAATTTCATGTAGATTTTAGTGTGTTTTAGTTAGTTTTTAGTATATTTTTATTAGTTTTTAAGCAAAATTCATATTTCTGGACTTTAATATGAGTTTGTGTATTTTTCTGTAATTTCAGGTATTTTCTGGCTGAAATTGAGGGAGCTGAGCAAAAATCTGATTTAGGCTAAAAAAGGACTGCTGATGCTGTTGGATTCTAACCTCCCTGCACTTGGAATGGATTTTTTGGAGCTACATGAGTCCAATTGGCGCGCTCTCCATTGGGTTTGAAAGTAGACATCTAGGGTTTCCAGCAATATATAATAGTCCATATTTTGCACGAAGATAGATGACGTAAACTGGCATTCAACGCCAGTTCCATGTTGCAGTCTGGCGTTCAGCGCTAGAAACAGGTTGCAAGTTGGAGTTTAATGCCAGAAATAGGTTACAACCTGGCATTCGACTCCAGAAACAGCCCAGGCACGTGAGAAGCTTAAGTCTCAGCCCCAACACACACCAAGTGGGCCCCAAAAGTGGATTTCTGCACTATTCATCTTAGTTTACTCATTTTCTATAAACCTAGGCCACTAGTTTAGTATTTAAACAACTTTTAGATACTTATTTTGTATCTCATGACATTTTAGATATGAATTTTGTACTTTTTGACGGCATGAGTCTCTAAACTCCATTGTTGGGGGTGAGGAGCTCTGTAGCGTCTCGATGAATTAATGCAATGATTTCTGTTTTCCATTCAAACACGTTTGTTCCTATCTAAGATGTTCATTCGTGCTTCACTATGAAGAAGGTGATGATCTGTGACACTCATCACCTTCCTCAATCCATGAACGTGTGCCTGACAACCACATCCGTTCTACATTAGATTGAATGAGTATCTCTTAGATTCCTTAATCAGAATCTTCGTGGTATAAGTTAGAATCCATTGGCAGCATCCTTGAGAATCCAGAAAGTCTAAACCTTATTTGTGGTATTCCCAGTAGGATTCTGGGATTGGATGACTGTGACGGGCTTAAAACTCGTGAGTGTTGGGCGTAGTGACAGACGTAAAAGGATCAATGGATCTTATTCTAACATGATCGAGAACCGACAGATGATTAGCCGTGCTGTGACAGAGCATTTGGACCATTTTCACTGAGAGGATGGAAAGTAGCCATTGACAACGGCGATTCCCTACATACAGCTTGCCATGGAAGGAGCCTTGCATTTATGAAAGTGAGAAAGCATTATGTTGCAAGAATTCAGAGGATAAATGATGCGTGAAAACTTGTCTCTCAACAAATTTCCCTTCGGCAAGTATACCGAATTGTCGTCAAGTAAAACTCACAGTAGAGTGAGGTCGAATCCCACAGGGATTGATTGGTCAAGAAATTTTAGTTAGAAGAAAGTGCAAGTTGAGCTGAGCAGAAATTGGATTTGGAATTTACAGAAAATTAAATGACTGGAAAGTAAATAGCAGGAATTAAGGTGCAGAATCTTAAATAGGGAGTTGGGGTAATAAGCATGAAATTAAATGGCAGAAAGTAAAGAGAATGGGTAAGATAAGATATGGGGAAATCATTGGGTTCAGGAGATGTTGTATTCTTCGGATCAAGTTCATTCTCATCTCTTTTTCAATCAATGCATTCATTGATCTCCTTGGCAATCTTAAGTGATTGGATCCCAATTCCTTGGCAATCCAATCTCTATAAGCTTGAACAATTGCCCAATTCCTTGATTTAATTGCTCATGGGAAGAGATGAAGTGTGGTCACTGATTATACCACATGTATTCCCAAATCAAAGTGTTGGTAGGATTACATGTCACAATATCCATCCAAACCCCAATTTGGTCCAACATGATAAAGCATTTCTAGCATGATCTCCTCATCCCTTTTCCAAGGCTCAAAGGAGATCCAATTATGGAGAGTTTCTTTTCCAAGACAACTAACCAATTGAGTTAAGATTGAAAGCTTTCTAGTAAGATCAAGAGAAAAGAAAGAAGAAGAAGAATGAAAACTATAATTGATCCATCAAATTACAACAGAGTTCCCTAACCCAATGAAAGGGGTTTAGTTGTTCATAGCTCTAGAAATGAAAAATAGTAGAAAAGAAGAATCCATGCTAAAGTGCAGAAAAAGTAAATCTATAGAGAGTAGTGCCCAGAAGTGCCAAGTTGCTCTCTAGTTCAAAACTACTCCTATATATACTACTCCTCATGATCTTCTAGTGAGTTCTTCAAGTCTTGGATGTGGGCTCTGGACCTTGAGTTGAAGCAGTTCTCATCTTTAGTGGGCCCAGCTTGCAGAGAAATATGAGTTAGGCTTGGGCATTTAGTGGGATTAACATTGAGTCAAATTTTTGGGTGCGAGAACGTTAGTGGCATTCACTTTTTCCACTAACGTTCCACCCTTATATACCCACGTTAACTCCAACGTTAGTGATGAGCGGATATTTTATACGCTTTTTGGGGGTAATTTCATGTAGATTTTAGCATGTTTCAGTTAGTTTTTAGTAAAATAATATTAGTTTTTAGGCAAAAATCATATTTCTGGACTTTACTATGAGTTTGTGTGTTTTTCTGTGATTTCAGGTATTTGCTGGCTGAAATTGAGGGAGTTGAGCAAAAATCTGACTTAGGCTGAAAAAGGACTGCTGATGCTGTTGGATCCTGACCTCCCTGCACTTGAAATGGATTTTCTGGAGCTACAGGAGCCCAATTGGCGCGCTCTCAACGGCGTTGGAAAGTAGACATCCAGGGCTTTCCAGTAATATATAATAGTCCATACTTTGCGCAAGGATAGACGACGTAACTTGGCGTTAAACGCCAAGTTCATGCTGCTGTCTGGAGTTAAACGCCAGAAAAACGTCATTATCCGGAGTTGAACGCCCAAAACACGTCATAACCTGAAGTTTGACGCCAAGAAAGGCCTCTACACGTGGAAAGCTTTAGTCTCAGCCCCAGCACACACCAAGTGGGCCCCAGAAGTGGATTTCTGCACCAATTATCTTAGTTTATTCATTTTCTGTAAACCTAGGGTACTAGTTTACTATTTAAACAACTTTTACAGACATTTCTTGTACCGGATGACATTCTCAGATCTGAATTACATACTTTGTGACGGCATGAGTCTCTAAACTCCATTGTTGGGGGTGAGGAGCTCTGCAGCGTCTCGATGATTTAATACAATTCCTTTGTTTTCCATTCAAACACGCTTGTTCTTATCTAAGATGTTTATTCGCGCCTAACTGTGGAGAAGGTGATGATCCGTGACACTCATCACCTTCCTCAATCCATGAACGTGTGCCTGACAACCACCTCCGTTCTACATCAGACTGAATGAATATCTCTTAGATTCCCCAACAGAATCTTCGTGGTATAAGCTAGATGGATGGCGGCATTCATGAGAATCCGGAAAGTCTAAACCTTGTCTGTGGTATTCCGAGTAGGATTCTGGGATTGAATGACTGTGACGTGCTTCAAACTTTAACCTGCTGGGCGTTAGTGACAGACGCAAAAGAGTGATTCTATTCCAGTAGGAGCGGGAACCAACCGGTGATTAGCCGTACTGTGACAGAGTGCGTGAGCATAGTTTTCACTGCGAGGATGGGAAGTAGCCACTGACAATGGTGACACCCTACATAGAGCTTGCCATGGAAGGAACCTGCGTGTGAGAAGAGGATTTCAAGGAAGAGTTGAAATCGGAGGACAAAGCATCTCCAAAACTCCAACATATTTCTCAGTGCTGCAAATCAAAGTAACATTGTTCCCTCTTTTATCAATTTCAGTAATTTCACTTTTAATCCAAATAATCCTATTGATATCCTAACTAAGATTAATAAAATAAATATTGATTGCTTCAATACCAATAATCTCTGTGGATTCGACCCTTACTCACGTAAGGTATTACTTGGACGACCCAGTACACTTGCTGGTCAGTTGAACGGAGTTGTGAGCTTCTCTAATCAGTTAGTTAAATTAGTTCTCCTTGGCACATGCCAAGGAGCCATTAATTAAGGATCACAATTTCGTCCACCAAGTTTTTGGCGCCGTTGCCGGGGATTATTGAGTTTGGACAATTGAAGGTTTATTTTATTTCTTAGATTAGGAATAATTTATTTTTATTTTTATTCTTAATTTTCGTGAGTTTTAGTGTCTTGTTCTAAGTTTGGTGTCAATTGCATGTCTCATATTTTTCTTTAAAATTTTCGACTTGTGTCTTTGTTCTTCATTGATTTTCAAGTTGTTCTTGTTTATTTTTCTTGTTTGATCTTGAGTTTTTTTTGCTTTGTGTCTTTTCTTGTTTTACTTGTGTTCCTTTTAAAGCATTAATTGGAACATCTGCATCAAGTGTCATATTTATTCCCAATTGGCTTATATTCTTGATGAGGAAGCACCAGTACTTTTGAAAATCTTTTTCAAAAATAATTTTTCTTGATTTAATCTTGTGCCAAACTCCAAGTTTGGTGTTTTATTATTAATTTTTATAATTTTCGAAAATTTATTTTGGTTTTCTAAAAATTTTAAGTTTGGTGTTCTTCCTTGTGTTCTTGGTGTTCTTGTGAATCTTCAAAGTGTTCTTGAGTTTTTCTTGTGTCTTGATCTTAAAATTTTTAAGTTTGGTGTTCCTTGGTGTTTTCCCTCCAAAAATTTTCGAAAATTAAGGAGCATTAGATCTAAAAATTTTAAGTCTTGTGTCTTTTGTGTGTTTTTCTCTTTCATCATAAAATTCAAAATTCAAAAAATTTTATTTTTCTAACTAATTTTGAACAATTTTTTTTCGAAAATCTTTTATAAAAATTCAATTTTCAATTTCAAAATATTTTCACTTTCTTTTATTTATTTCGTTTTTATTTTATTAAAAAAAAAAATATTTTTAACTTCTTTTTATTTATTCCATTTTTATTTATTCCATTACTATAAATTCTCAACTTGTATTCAATAATGGAAGCAAGTAGGAATGAACAGTCCAAGAGGACTTTGGGGTCATATGCTAACCCCATTACTGCTTCATATGGGAATAGTATCTGTATACCCTCCATTGGAGTTAGTAGCTTTGAGCTGAATCCTCAGCTCATTATCATGGTGCAGCAAAACTGTCAGTATTCTGGTCTTCCACATGAAGAACCTACAGAGTTTCTGGCACAATTTCTGCAAATTGCTGATACAGTACATGATAAGGAAGTGGATCAGGATGTCTACAGATTACTACTGTTTCCATTTGCTGTAAAAGATCAAGCTAAGAGGTGGTTAAATAACCAGCCTAAGAACAGCATAAAAACATGGAAACAGCTGTCAGAAAAATTCCTGAATCACTATTTCCCTCCAAAAAGGATGACACAGCTAAGGCTAAGCATCCAAGGCTTCAAACAAGGAGATACTGAATCTCTTTATGATGCCTGGGAGAGATACAGAGAGTTGCTAAGAAAATGCCCCTCTGAAATGTTTTCGGAATGGGTGCAATTAGACATCTTCTATTATGGGCTTACAGAAAAAGCTCAGATTTCTCTAGACCACTCAGCTGGTGGATCTATACATATGAGAAAAACAATTGAAGAGGCTCAAGAGCTTATTGATACAGTTGCCAGAAATCAACATCTGTACTTAAGCAATGAATCTTTCATGAAAGAAGAAGCTAAAACAGTAACTGCAGAACTCAGTCCAGTGGATCAGGCTAATGAATTCAATCAGCAATTGGACTTTCTAACTCAACAGCTAGCCGAATTCAAGGAAATATTACAGGAAACAAGAATGGCTAACAGGAACATGGTAGTACAATTAAAGCAGACAGAAAAACAACTGTCAAGACAAATAACAGAAGAATGTCAAGCAGTTCAATTAAGAAGTGGGAAAACATTAAATACCTCACTTCAAAGCAGCAGGAAACCAAGAAATGAACAAGTGGATACTCAAAATCCTCCTGAAGACAGTCCGAGCCCAGAAAGGGACAAAGCTGGCGTTCAAACGCCAGTAACAAACAAGGAAGGGGCGTCTAACGCCACTCCAGCTCCCACCACTGGCATTCAAATACCAGTGGGGAATCAGTCACATACAAGTGCTGATAACAACCCTTCTAAAAAGGCTTCCCAACCCACTTCTGTAGGTAATAAACCTGCAGCAACTAAGGTTGAGGAATACAAAGCCAAAATGCCTTATCCTCAAAAACTCCGCCAAGCGGAACAGGATAAGCAATTTGCCCGCTTTGCAGACTATCTCAGGACTCTTGAAATAAAGATTCCGTTTGCAGAAGCACTTGAGCAAATACCCTCTTATGCTAAGTTCATGAAAGAGATCTTAAGTCATAAGAAGGATTGGAGGGAAACTGAAAAAGTTTACCTCACTGAAGAATGCAGTGCAGTCATTCTGAAAAGCTTACCTGAGAAGCTTAAAGATCCTGGGAGCTTTATGATACCATGCACATTAGAGGGCACTTGCACCAAGCAAGCTTTATGTGATCTTGGAGCAAGTATCAACATAATGCCTGCATCTACTATCAGAAAGCTTGGTTTAACTGAAGAAATCAAACCAACCAGGATATGTCTTCAACTTGCTGATGGCTCCATTAAATACCCATCAGGCGTGATTGAGGACATGATAGTCAAGGTTGGGCCATTTGCCTTTCCTACTGACTTTGTGGTGCTGGAAATGGAGGAGCACAAGATTGCAACTCTCATTCTAGGAAGACCTTTCCTAGCAACTGGCCGAACCCTCATTGATGTCCAAAAAGGGGAAGTAACCTTGAGAGTCAATGAGGAAGAGTTCAAGCTGAATGTTGTTAAAGCCATGCAACATCCAGACACCCCAAATGACTGCATGAGTGTTGATATTATTGACTCTCTGGTAAGAGAGGTCAATATGGCTGAGAGTCTCGAATCAGAGCTAGAGGAATTTAGATTCAATGCTTTCGAAAATGCAAAGATTTACAAAGAGAAAGCAAAAAGATGGCATGATAAGAAATTGTCATCCAGAGTCCTTGAGCCGGGGCAGAAAGTTCTGCTATTCAATTCTAGGCTCAAATTATTCCCTGGGAAATTAAAATCTCGGTGGAGAAGTCCATATGTCATTACAAACGTATCACCATATGGATACATAGAGCTTCAGGATAATGACTCTAACAAAAGGTTCATTGTTAATGGACAAAGAGTCAAACATTATCTTGAAGGCAATTTTGAGCAAGAATGCTCAAAACTGAGACTTGATTAAAACTCAGTCCAGCTAATGACATTAAAGAAGCGCTTGCTGGGAGGCAACCCAACCATTCACAAAATTTTATTTTATTTTATTTTATTTTTGATCAAGTTTTACAGGTAGATGCTAGAGTCTCTTCAAAGGTGAAATAGCAATTGGTTGAAGTCACAGAGTTACAGAGAAATTTGGAAGCTCACTGGCGTGAAAAAGCCAGTAAGAAATACTTTGGGCGTTAAACGCCCAAAAGAAGCACCCACTGGGCGTTTAACGCCAGTAAGGGTAACCTTCTGGGCGTTAAACGCCAGAAAGGAGCATCTTCTGGGCGTTAAACGCCAGAAAGATGCACCTTCTGGGCGTTTAACGCCAATCTGCTAGCATTCTGGGCGTTTAGAAAAACGCCCAGTAAAGAAGGACTTCCTGGCGTTCAACGCCAGAAAGAAGCATCACATGGGCGTTGAACGCCCAGGAGAAGCAACATGTGGGCGTTAAACGCCCAAACCATGCACCATGTGGGCGTTTAACGCCAGGATGATGGGAGGAGGTACAATTCATTTTTCTTCATAATTTTTCAAAGTTTTTAAGTTTCAATTCATGATTTCTTGCATAAACATGTTTCAAAATGTCATCCTTCAAAATCAAATTGGTTTTCTAAAGAACCCTAATTTCTAAAATCCCTTTTTCAAAAATATCAAATGTATCTTAACTCATAAACATAAATCTTTTTCCAATCCAATTCTTTTTCAAATATTTTTAATTTCTTCTCATATCTTTTTCAACTCATCTTATCTTTATTTGAAAAATGCCTTTCCTTCTACTCCTCTCCTTTCCTTTCTTTTGCTTGAGGACAAGCAAACCTCTAAGTTTGGTGTGATTTGCCATGATCACTGAGCTAAAACTCATTAAGATCATGGCACCTAAGAGAACAGGAAGAGCAAGGATGTGAACTTAAGGGAGCTGAAGCGCCAGAAATTAATTCTTGAAGGCACCCCACAGACTAGAGGAACATCCACTTCCCAAAATACAGGTTGTTAAGTTCTAATTCCAGCTTTAACTCTGTGATAGTATGATTATAGGATTTTACCTTAGAAGTTATATAGTAGTAGTAGTAATTAGTATGTCTATTTTGATTTTATTTCCAATTAAGCTATAATTTATTTTTCTCATCATCATTAGGCATGAATAAAGTAGTAGATTTTTTTTAGAATAAAGAAGTAATCTATATTTTTCGAGTTCTTAATAATAAAATTTATAATTAATTATATGTGGTGGCAATACTTTTTGTTCTCTGAATGAATGCTTGAACAGTGCATAATATGTACTTTGAATTTGATGAATATTGGCTCCTGAAAGGATGATGAACAAAGAGAAATGTTATTGATGATCTGAAAAAAATCATGAAATTGATTCTTGAAGCAAGAAAAAGCAGTGAAAAAAAAAAAAAAAAAAGAGGCGAAAAAAAAAGAAAAGAAAGAAAAAGAAAAAGCAAGCAGAAAAAGCCAATAGCCCTTAAAACCAAAAGGCAAGGGTAGCAAGGATCCAAGGCTTTGAGCATCAATGGATAGGAGGGCCCAAGGAAGTTAAATCCAGGCCTAAGCGGCTAAATCAAGCTGTCCCTAACCATGTGCTTGTGTCATGAAAGTCCAAGTGAAAAGCTTGAGACTGAGTGGTTAAAGTCGTGATCCAAAAGAGTGTGCTTAAGAGCTCTGGACACCACTAACTGGGGACTTTAGCAAAGCTGAGTCACAATCTGAAAAGGTTCACCCAGTTATGTGTCTGTGGCATTTGTGTATCTGGTGGTAATACTGGAAGACAAAGTGCTTAGGGCCACGGCCAAGACTCATAAGTAGCTGTGTTCAAGAATCAACATGCTTAACTAGGAGAGTCAATAACACTATCCGAAATTTTATACGCTTTTTGGGGGTAATTTCATGTAGATTTTAGCATGTTTCAGTTAGTTTTTAGTAAAATAATATTAGTTTTTAGGCAAAAATCATATTTCTGGACTTTACTATGAGTTTGTGTGTTTTTCTGTGATTTCAGGTATTTGCTGGCTGAAATTGAGGGAGTTGAGCAAAAATCTGACTTAGGCTGAAAAAGGACTGCTGATGCTGTTGGATCCTGACCTCCCTGCACTTGAAATGGATTTTCTGGAGCTACAGGAGCCCAATTGGCGCGCTCTCAACGGCGTTGGAAAGTAGACATCCAGGGCTTTCCAGCAATATATAATAGTCCATACTTTGCGCAAGGATAGACGACGTAACATGGCGTTAAACGCCAAGTTCATGCTGCTGTCTGGAGTTAAACGCCAGAAAAACGTCATTATCCGGAGTTGAACGCCCAAAACACGTCATAACCTGAAGTTTGACGCCAAGAAAGGCCTCTACACGTGGAAAGCTTTAGTCTCAGCCCCAGCACACACCAAGTGGGCCCCAGAAGTGGATTTCTGCACCAATTATCTTAGTTTATTCATTTTCTGTAAACCTAGGGTACTAGTTTACTATTTAAACAACTTTTACAGACATTTCTTGTACCGGATGACATTCTCAGATCTGAATTACATACTTTGTGACGGCATGAGTCTCTAAACTCCATTGTTGGGGGTGAGGAGCTCTGCAGCGTCTCGATGATTTAATACAATTCCTTTGTTTTCCATTCAAACACGCTTGTTCTTATCTAAGATGTTTATTCGCGCCTAACTGTGGAGAAGGTGATGATCCGTGACACTCATCACCTTCCTCAATCCATGAACGTGTGCCTGACAACCACCTCCGTTCTACATCAGACTGAATGAATATCTCTTAGATTCCCCAACAGAATCTTCGTGGTATAAGCTAGATGGATGGCGGCATTCATGAGAATCCGGAAAGTCTAAACCTTGTCTGTGGTATTCCGAGTAGGATTCCGGGATTGAATGACTGTGACGTGCTTCAAACTTTAACCTGCTGGGCGTTAGTGACAGACGCAAAAGAGTGATTCTATTCCAGTAGGAGCGGGAACCAACCGGTGATTAGCCGTACTGTGACAGAGTGCGTGAGCATAGTTTTCACTGCGAGGATGGGAAGTAGCCACTGACAATGGTGACACCCTACATAGAGCTTGCCATGGAAGGAACCTGCGTGTGAGAAGAGGATTTCAAGGAAGAGTTGAAATCGGAGGACAAAGCATCTCCAAAACTCCAACATATTTCTCAATGCTGCAAATCAAAGTAACATTGTTCCCTCTTTTATCAATTTCAGTAATTTCACTTTTAATCCAAATAATCCTATTGATATCCTAACTAAGATTAATAAAATAAATATTGATTGCTTCAATACCAATAATCTCTGTGGATTCGACCCTTACTCACGTAAGGTATTACTTGGACGACCCAGTACACTTGCTGGTCAGTTGAACGGAGTTGTGAGCTTCTCTAATCAGTTAGTTAAATTAGTTCTCCTTGGCACATGCCAAGGAGCCATTAATTAAGGATCACAATTTCGTCCACCAGTTAGTAGTCTTAACGTGACTACTAACGTCTCCTATTCAATCCTTGGCCAACGTTAATGGGACTCACTTTTCCCATTAACGTTGGCTTGTGCCCCTTTTTGCAAACGTTAATGGGACTCACTTTTCCCATTAACCTTGGCTTGCCTCTTGCCCCTACGTTAAGTCTCACGTTAGCTTAGCTAACGTGGCTCTTAACGTGGGTGTTCTTCACCTTCGAGAGCATTAGTGACACTCACCTTTGTCACTAACGCTCCGATTGCCTAAAGTTCCTACGTTAGGACTCACGTTAACTAAGTTAACGTGGCTCTTAACGTAGTAAATGAAGCCATCTCCCAACGTTAGTGACAAAAGTCAGTGTCACTAATGTTGGTTCTTTGAATTCAACTCCACGTTAACTTTCACGTTAACAATCTTAACGTGAGAATTAACATAGGCAATGCTAATGATCCAACGTTAGTGACAATAGTGAGTGTCACTAACGTTGGCGTTGTTGCTCCTCTTCCACGTTAGAGTTCACGTTAACTAAGTTAACGTGACTCCTAATGTGGGACATTGCCTAGTTTCCCAACGTTAGTGGTGTTCATTTTTCTCGTTAACGTGGAGTTCCCCTTTTTCTTCTACGTTAACTACCACGTTAACTTAGTTAACGTGGCTATTAACGTAGTAAATGAATGGCTTCGCAGGCGTTATTGGTGATCACTTTTCTCATTAATGTTGCAAGCTCCTTGCCATTCCACGTTAGTATTCTCGTTAACTAAGTTAACGTGAATGCTAACGTGGTTCTTCCATGCTTCATTTGTCCTGAAATCAAGCAATTAAAGTGCATCAAAGCTCTAGCCAAAGTCATGAGATTATGCATCATCAAATTATCATGCAATTCTAGCAAAAATCTCATGAAATCATGCAAAATTCACAATAGTTGCTTGAATCAATGTGTAAGTGTATTTTCCCCCAAAACTTGCCTTATTCACTAAGAAAATGCATGAAACTACCTTAAAACAGTAAAGAAAAGGTCAGTGAAACTGGCCTAGATGCCCTGGCATCACAACACCAATCTTAAAGCTTGCTTGTCCCTAACCAAGTACTGAAGCATAAGAAAAATGAAATGAAAGAACAATAAGATAAAATAGAAGTGGCATTCCTGGTTCATGGAGTTTCATGCATAGCAACTTAGGTTCTTCTTTCCCTTTAGGTTTCAAGTCTTTATCAAATCCCTAGTCACTCTCTTGATTGCATCCCTGGAGGCTTCTTTCTTAGTGATCCTTCCTTCCTTTTCAAAGTTTATTTTTCTTTTTGCTAAGTGCTTTGTAAGAGGGCGACTCTTTATGATAAGCTTTCAGCCAACACTCCCAAACCAGTTGGTTTTAGGGTGTTAGGTGTTAAGGCACCCCTAATGACTTACTCCCTCAAGTCTCTTTTCCTTATACATACACACCACAGGCACATGGTTTGTTATTCTTTCTTTCTTGAGACCTTGGTGTCCAGCACCTCTTTGGGTTACTAAGTGCTCTGTAGCAAAGGTTACTCTTGATAGTGGACTTTCAGCTGATAATCCCGGATTAGTTAACCCAAGTTACCAAGTGATAAGGCACCCCTAAAAGCTTATTCATCCAAGTATATCCCTTGTACATAAACACCACAGACACATGCCTCAATTTTTGAAATCCTTGGTGCCTAGCATTGTTTCTTATTGTGTTCCTTTTCTTATTTTCAATTGTATTGCTCTTTTTCTTTTCTTGTTAGGACCTTATTGTTTAGCTAGCCTCAAAGAATGTGTCTCAAACATAGGACTTAGGATGGATAGTTGCTTTCTTTCCTTTCTTGGTGAACCAACTTAGCTTACTAATCAACCTACCACAAACATTCAGAATGCACTTCACAAAATGACTCCACTCTTGTTCTTCCCATAACATTTTCTTTTAGATAAACTTAGAGAGACAAGCATACAAGTAAGGAAGATGAAAGTGAGCATTCAAGACATTAGGCTCAATAACATAGACCTAAGCAATGAAACTTAAATGCATAATTGAAAGTTCTAAACTACCATGGAAGCATGTTCTATTTCATACATGATTTTCCTTATTTAAAGCTTTGAAAAAGAAAGTAAACTAAGGAGGAACTTCACCACCTTTCACTTATTGGTATGCTCATTCTCTTCTGCTCCCTTGGGATTCTCCTTGATTACTTGAGTCTCCATTTCCCTTGCACTTCCCCATCAACTTTTTCCAGAAACCGGCATCCTCCATCTTCTTCTTTAACGCTTCCTTTTGCTGTTTCACCTTCCCCTCTTCTTGTTCAGTTAAATTCTTGTGCACTCGGCTTTTGTGACTTGAAAGCCTAGTTCATAAATGATTTCCTTCTCAGTCATCCACCCATACTGAAGTGCATGATAGAAGGTTCTAAATCGCACTTTATCAAAAGGAGGATGCTCTATGGGTCCCTTCCCATTTTGCCTCTTGGAGCTTGATGATGCCATGAATGAGGATTGGTTTACGAAGATGGTGAAAGCTATGAAGTTGAAGATGGAATTTGGTTGATGTGAGGCAGAATGTGTCTTAGAGGAATGTGTTTTGAGAGAAGAAAGAAAGGTGAGGATATAAGGTGTACGTGAAGTACGTATAGCCAAGAGAAAGAAGTGAAAAAGATGAGGATATAGGGTGTGTACGGAAAGGTTGTGTGAAGAGGTTTATATAGAGAGATGGCAATTGTTGAAGGGTGTGGATTGATGGTGTTGTTTGATAGTGGACGGTTGGGGTTTTGAGATTGAATGAGCACAAAGATCACCTCTTTTATGAGGGTCTTGGTTCGGTCTTGGTGCACGAAATTGCAATCACACTTTTGCAACCCCGCACAACTAACCAGCAAGTGCACTGGGTCGTCCATGTAATACCTTGCGTGAGCAAGGGTCGATCCCACGGAGATTGTCGGCTTGAAGCAAGCTATGGTTATCTTGTAAATCTTAGTCAGGATATCAGAAATTATCAGGATTGATTGTGAAAAGCAAAAGAACATGAAATGATTACTTGTTTTGCAGTAATGGAGAATAGGTTGAGGTTTGGAGATGCTCCATCTTCTGAATCTCTGCTTTCCTACTGTCTTCTTCTTCAAACACGCAAGTCTCCTTCCATGGCAAGCTGTATGTAGGGTTTCACCGTTGTCAATGGCTACCTCCCATCCTCTCAGTGAAAACGATTGCATATGCTCTGTCACAGCACGCGGAATTCATCTGTCGGTTCTCGGTCAGGCCGGAATAGAATCCAGTGATTCTTTTGCGTCTGTCACTAACGCCCCACCTGCTAGGAGTTTGAAGCACGTCACAGTCATTCAATCATTGAATCCTACTCAGAATACCACAGACAAGGTTTAGACCTTCCGGATTCTCTTGAATGCCGCCATCAATTCTAGCTTATACCACGAAGATTCCGGTTAAAGAACCCAAGAGATAACTACTTAGTCTACGGTAGAACGGAGGTGGTTGTCAAGCACGCGTTCATAGTTGAGAATGATGATGATTGTCACGGATCATCACATTCATCCGGGTTAAGAACAAGTATTATCTTAGAATGGAAGCAAGCATGATTGAATGAGAAACAGTAGTAGTTGCATTAATCCATCAAGACACAGCAGAGCTCCTCACCCCCAACCATGGGGTTTAGAGACTCATGCCATGGAAAGTACACAAAGAAAACGTGTAAAGTGTCATGAGGTACAGATACAATGTCTAATGATCCTATTAATAGTAAACTAGTAGCCTAGGGTGTACAGAAATGAGTAAATGACGTAAAAATCCACTTCTGGGTCCACTTGGTGTGTGCTTGGGCTGAGCATTGAAACTTTTATGTGTAGAGACCTTTTCTGGAGTTAAACGCCAGCTTTTATGCCAGTTTGGGCGTTTAACTCCAAGTTTTATGCCAGTTCCGGCGTTTAACGCTGGAATTCCTGAGGGTGACTTTGAACGCCGGTTTGGGCCATCAAATCTTGGGCAAAGTATGGACTATCATATATTGCTGGAAAGCCCAGGATGTCTACTTTCCAATGCCGTTGAGAGCGCGCCAATTGGGCTTCTGTAGCTCCAGAAAATCCACTTCGAGTGCAGGGAGGTCAGAATCCAACAGCATCTGCAGTCCTTTTCAGTCTCTGAATCAGATTTTTGCTCAGGTCCCTCAATTTCGGCCAGAAAATACCTGAAATCACAGAAAAACACACAAACTCATAGTAAAGTCCAGAAAAGTGAATTTTAACTAAAAACTAATAAAAATATACTAAAAACTAACTAAATCATACTAAAAACATACTAAAAACAATGCCAAAAAGCGTATAAATTATCCGCTCATCACAACACCAAACTTAAATTGTTGCTTGTCCCCAAGCAACTGGAAATCAAAAAGGATAAAAAGAAGAGAATATACTATAGACTCCAAACTATCAAGGAAACATAGCTCCAATTAGATGAGCAGGACTAGTAGCTTTTTGCCTCCGAACAGTTTTGGCATCTCACTCTATCCCTTGAAGTTCAGAATGATTGGCATCTATAAGAACTCAGAAATCAGATAGTGTTATTGATTCTCTTAGTTGAGTATGATGATTCTTGAACATAGCTAGTGTATGAGTCTTGGCTGTGGCCCAAAGCACTCTGTCTTCCAGTATTACCACCGGATACATATATGCCACAGACACATAATTGGGTGAACCTTTTCAGATTGTGACTCAGCTTTGCTAGAGTCCCCAATTAGAGGTGTCCAGGGTTCTTAAGCACACTCTTTTTGCCTTGGATCACAACTTTATTTCTTTCTTTTCCTTTTTTTTCTTTTCCTTTCTCTCTCTCTTTTTTTTTCGAAATTTTTTTTGAATCACTGCTTTTTCTTGCTTCAAGAATCAATCTGATGATTTTTCAGATCCTCAATAACAGTTCTCTTTTTCCTTCATTCTTTCAAGAGCCAACAAAATTTTTTTAACATTCTCAAAACAACAAATTCAAGAGACATATGCACTGTTCAAGCATTCATTCAGAAAGCAAAAAGTATTGTCACCACATCAAACTAATTCAACTAGTTTCAATGATAAATTTCGAAATCCTGTACTTCTTGTTCTTTTGTGATTAAAGCATTTTTCATTTAAGAGAGGTGATGGATTCATAGGACATTCATATCTTTAAGGCATAAAATTTCAATTTTATTAATTATGAATTAAGAACAAGACTCAAAAATAGATATAAGACTAAAAAATAAAAATAGAAAACAAAACAAAAGAAAAAGAAAACGCAAAAACATAGGCTCCTAATGATAGAGATTTTCACAGAGTTAGGACTCAACAACCTTGATTTTGAGAAGTGGATGCTCCCTCAGCTTGAGAGGAGAGCTTTTGGCGTTTCAACTCTTGGAGTTCACGCCCTTGCTTCTCTTGTTCCTTCAGCAATTTGCAGAGCATGCAGTTCTGATTCTGCTGTTCTTCCTTCAGTTGCTCCATAGTCTCTTGCAACTTGGTGATAGATGCTTCTAGGCTGGTCCAGTAGTCAATTCTTGGGAATTCAGGGAGGAATTCCTGCGCCCTCCTCTTGATAGAGTTGTCTTGCACTTGTCCTTCCATTGACTTCTTGGTGATTGGGTGTTCAATGGGTATGAACTCATCTACTCCCATCTTCACCCCAGCCTCTTTACAGAGCAAGGAGATCAGGCTTGGATAAGCCAATTTGGCTTCAGTGGAATTCTTATTTGCAATTGTGTAGATCTCACAAGCAATCACATGATGAACCTCCACTTCTTTTCCAAGCATAATGCAATGAATCATCACTGCTCTCTTGATGGTGACCTCAGAACGGTTGCTAGTGGGCAATATGGAACGCCCAATAAAGTCTAGCCAACCTCTTGCAATTGGTTTGAGGTCTCCCCTCTTGAGTTGGTTTGGGACACCCTTTGAATTGGTTATCCACTTAGTTCCAAGGAGGCATATGTCCTCTAGAACTTGATCCAACCCCTTATCTACTCTCACCATCCTCCTATTGAAGGAATCAGGATCATCTTGCAGTTGAGGTAGTTTGAAGATTTCTCTTATTTTGTCCAGATGGAAGTACATAACTTTCCCTCTGACCATGGTTCTGTAGGTATGGTAAGCAGTTCCAGTCATTCTTTGCTTATCTGTTAGCCACAGATTATAGTAGAATTCCTGAACCATGTTCCTTCCAACCTTTATTTCAGGATTGGTCAGAACTTCCCATCCTCTATTTCAAATTTGCTCTTGGATCCCCGGATATTCATCTTCTTTCAGATCAAATTTAACTTCCGGGATCACTGACCTCAGACCCATTATTTTGTGATAATGGTCTTTATGTTCTTTGGTTAAGAACTTCTCTTGATTCCAAAGATTCTTTGGATTATTCTCTTTCTTTCCTCTTAAATTGGTTTGTTTTCCCTTAGGAGCCATGATTTTGAAGAATCTTGGCTTAGTGATCACGGAAAAGCACACCAAACTTAGAGGTTTGCTTGTCCTCAAGCAAAAGAAAGGAAAGAAGAGAGAGAGAGGAAGAGGAAATTCGAATGGTGTGGTGGGAAGAGGGAGCCAAACATGTATTTATAAGGTGGGGAGGGGAGTTTTCGAAAAAAAAGAAATTTGAAAAGAGATTTGAGAAGATATGGAAAGAAATTGAGAGAAAGGTGAGTTTTTTGAACAAAATTTGGGAATGATTTGAAAGATTTGAAGAATGAATTTAGATATTTGAAAATTTGAAAGTGAATGATGAGAGATTGAAATGTGTTTTTGTAGAAAAATATGGGAAGGAAAAGGAAAGTTTGAAAAAATCTGAGTTGAAAACAAAATTGTGGTCCCCCCACCTTTCTGGCGTTAAACGCCCAGAATGGCACCCATTCTGGCGTTTAACGCCCATTTGGTGCCCCTTTTGGGCGTTTAACGCCCAGCCAGGTGCCCTGGCTGGCGTTAAACGCTAAAAATCCTTCATCACTGGGCGTTTTTCTGAACGCCCAGGATGCTGCACACCTGGCGTTAAACGCCCAGAATGGTGCCCATTCTGGCATTTAACGCCCAAAATGGCACCATTCCTGGCGTTAAACGCCCAGAATGGTACCCATTCTGGCGTTTAACACCCAAAATGCCCTTTACTGGCGTTTTTTCGCCAGTAAGCCCTTTTTCTCTGCTTTTTGAGCTGAATCCTTCTGTAACTCTGTGAATTCCTTTATTTTTGATACTTGCCTCTGTAAGAACAATTCATACAACTTCCTAATGACTGGGTTGCCTCCCAGCAAGCGCTTCTTTACTGTCTTTAGCTGGACCCTTACTGAGAATCATTCAAGTCTCAGTTTTGAGCATTCCTGCTCAAAATTGCCTTCAAGATAATGCTTGATTCTCTGTCCATTAACAATGAACTTTTTGTCAGAATCAATATCCTAAAGCTCAACATATCCATATGGTGACACTCCTGTAATCACATACGGACCCCTCCACCGGGATTTGAGTTTTCCTGGAAACAGTCTAAGCCTAGAGTTGAAGAGCAGGACTTTTTGTCCTGGCTCAAAGACTCTAGTTGACAACTTCTTGTCATGCCATTTCTTTGCCTTTTCCTTATAAATTTTTGCATTTTCAAAGGCATTGAGTCTGAACTCCTCTAGCTCATTTAGCTGGAGCAATCTTTTTTCACCAGCTAACTGTGCATCCATGTTTAGGAATCTGGTTGCCCAGTAGGCTTTATGTTCCAGTTCCACAGGCAAATGACAGGCCTTCCCATACACCAGTTGGTATGGAGAGGTTCCTATAGGAGTCTTGAATGCTGTTCTGTATGCCCACAGAGCATCATCCAAGCTCTTTGCCCAATCCTTTCTTCGGGCTATCACAGTCCGTTCCAGGATTCTCTTTAGTTCTCTGTTAGAGACTTCAGCTTGCCCATTTGTCTGTGGATGATACGGAGTTGCCACTTTGTGGCTAATTCCATATCTAACCATAGCAGAGTATAGCTGTTTGTTGCAGAAATGAGTGCCTCCGTCACTGATTAATACTCTGGGAACACCAAATCTGCTGAAGATGTTTTTCTGGAGGAATTTCAGCACAGTCTTGGTATCATTAGTGGGTGTAGCAATTGCTTCTACCCACTTAGATACATAGTCCACTGCCACCAGAATGTAAGTGTTTGAGTATGATGGTGGGAATGGTCCCATGAAGTCAATTCCCCATACATCAAACAATTCTATCTCTAATATCCCTTGTTGAGGCATGGGATATCCATGAGGCAAGTTGCCAGCTCTTTGGCAACTGTCACAGTTACGCACAAACTCTCGGGAATCTTTATAGAGAGTAGGCCAGTAGAAGCCACATTGGAGGACTTTAGTGGCTGTTCGCTCACTTCCAAAATGTCCTCCATACTGTGATCCATGGCAATGCCATAGGATCCTTTGTACTTCTTCTCTGGGTACACATCTGCGGATCACTCCGTCAGCACATCTCTTAAAGAGATATGGTTCATCCCAGAGGTAGTACTTGGCATCTGAAATTAATTTCTTTCTCTGCACGTAGCTGTACTCCTTGGGAATGAACCTCACAGCTTTATAATTTGCAATATCTGCAAACCATGGAGCTTCCTGAATGGCAAAGAGTTGCTCATCTGGGAAAGTCTCAGAGATCTCAGTAGAAGGGAGGGACGCCCCAGCTACTGGTTCTATTCGGGACAGATGATCAGCTACTTGGTTCTCCGTCCCTTTTCTGTCTCTTATTTCTATATCAAACTCTTGCAGAAGCAGCACCCATCTTATGAGCCTGGGTTTTGAATCCTGCTTTGTGAGTAAGTATTTAAGAGCAGCATGGTCAGTGTACACAACCACTTTGGACCCCACTAGATAGGATCTAAACTTATCAATGGCATAGACCACTGCAAGTAACTCTTTTTCTGTGGTTGTGTAGTTCTTCTGTGCGTCATTTAGAACACGGCTGGCATAGTAAATGACGTGCAGAAGCCTGTTATGCCTCTGTCCCAACACTGCACCAATGGCATGGTCACTGGCATCACACATTAGTTCAAATGGTAATGTCCAATCTGGTGCAGAGATGACTGGTGCTGTGACCAGCTTAGCTTTCAGGGTCTCAAATGCCTGCAGACACTGTGTGTCAAACACAAATGGTGTGTCAGCAGCTAACAGGTTACTCAAAGGTTTTGCAATTTTCGAAAAATCCTTTATAAACCTTCTGTAGAATCCTGCATGCCCCAGAAAGCTTCTGATTGCCTTAACATTGGCAGGTGGTGGTAATTTTTCAATTACCTCTACCTTTGCCTTATCCACCTCTATTCCCCTGCTTGAAATTTTGTGCCCAAGGACAATTCCTTCAGTCACCATAAAGTGACATTTCTCCCAGTTTAAAACCAGGTTAGTCTCTTGGCACCTTTTCAGGACAAGTGCTAGGTGATTAAGACAGGAGCTAAATGAGTCTCCATATACTGAAAAGTCATCCATGAAGACTTCCAGAAATTTCTCTACCATATCTGAGAAGATAGAGAGCATGCACCTCTGAAAGGTTGCAGGTGCATTGCACAAACCAAAAGGCATCCTCCTATAGGCAAACACGCCAGAAGGGCAAGTGAATGCTGTTTTCTCTTGGTCCTGAGGATCTACTGCAATTTGGTTGTAGCCTGAATAACCATCCAAAAAGCAGTAATAATCATGGCCAGCTAGTCTTTCTAGCATTTGGTCTATGAATGGTAAAGGAAAATGATCCTTTCTGGTGGCTGTATTGAGCCTTCTGTAGTCAATACAAATGCGCCACCCTATGACTGTCCTTGTAGGAACCAGTTCATTTTTTTCATTATGAACCACTGTCATGCCTCCCTTTTTGGGAACAACTTGGACAGGGCTCACCCAGGGGCTATCAGAAATAGGATAAATAATCCCAGCCTCTAGTAATTTAGTGACCTCTTTCTGCACCACCTCCTTCATGGCAGGATTTAGCCTCCTCTGTGGTTGGACCACTGGTTTGGCATTATCCTCCAATAGGATCTTGTGCATGCATCTAGCTGGGCTAATGCCCTTAAGATCACTTATGGACCACCCAAGAGCTGTCCTGTGTGTCCTTAGCACTTGAATCAGTGCTTCCTCTTCCTGTGAATTTAAAGCAGAGCTTATAATCACTGGAAAAGTGTCACCCTTTCCCAGAAATGCATATTTCAGGGATGGTGGTAGTGGTTTGAGTTCAGGCTTGGGAGGCTTATCCTCCTCCTGAGGAATTTTCGAAAATTCCTTTGCCTCCTCTAGTTCTTCTTGATCAGGCTGAGCATCCTTGAAGATGTCTTCAAGCTCTGATTCTAGGCTTTCAGCCATATTGATCTCTTCTACTAGAGAGTCAATAATGTCAGCGCCCATGCAGTCATTTGGTGTGTCTGGATGCTGCATGGCTTTTACAGCATTTAACTTGAACTCATCCTCATTGACTCTCAAGGTGACTTCCCCTTTTTGTACATCAATGAGAGTTCGTCCAGTTGCTAGGAAGGGTCTTTCTAGAATGAGAGTTGTACTCTTGTGCTCCTCCATTTCCAGCACCACAAAGTCAGTTGGAAAGGCAAATGGCCCAACCTTGACAATCATGTCCTCAATTATGCCTGATGGGTATTTAATGGAGCCATCAGCAAGTTGGAGGCATATCCGGGTTGGTTTGACTTCTCCAGTCAACCCAAGCTTTCTGATAGTGGATGCAGGTATTAGATTGATGCTTGCTCCAAGATCACATAGAGCTGTCTTGGTGCAAGCACCTTCTAGTGTGCATGGTATCATAAAGCTCCCTGGATCTTGAAGCTTTTCTGGTAAGCTCTTTAATATGACTGCACTGCATTCTTCAGTGAGAAACACTTTTTCAGTTTCTCTCCAATCCTTCTTATGACTTAAGATTTCTTTCATGAATTTAGCATAAGAAGGTATTTGCTCAAGTGCCTCTACAAACAGAATCTTTATTTCAAGAGTCCTTAGATAGTCTGCAAAGCGGGCAAATTGCTTATCCTGTTCCGCTTGGCGGAGTTTTTAAGGATAAGGCATCTTGGCTTTATATTCTTCAACCTTAGATGCTGCAGGTTTATTCCTTACAGAAGTGGTTGAAGAAGCCTTGTTAGAGGGATTACTGTCAGCACTCTCAGGTGTCTGATTCTCCCCAGGCGTCTGAACGCCAGGATTGGGTGGAAATTGGGCGTTTAACGCCAACCTTTCCCCCTTTTCTGGCGTTTGAACGCCAGAACTGGGCAAGGAATGGGCGTTTAACGCCAGCTTTCCTTCCCTTTCTGGGGTCTGAACGCCAATGACATTCCTCTCTGGGCTCTTACTGTCCTCAGAGGGATTTTGAACAGTGGTTTGGTTGTCCTCTGTCAATTGTTCCTTGTTTGGCTTTTTACTCTTTTGAGCAGTGTTATTCAGGGTCTTCCCACTCCTCAATTGAACTGCTTGACATTCCTCTGTTATCTGTTTAGATATTTGCTGTTTTGCTTGATTTAACTGCAGTTCTATGCTCTTGTTAGCAACTTTAGTTTCATGGAGCATCTCTTTAAAGTCTGCTAACTGTTCTGTCATCAGGAGCAATTGTTGATTAAGCTCAATTATTTGTTCTTGAGGACTAGGGTCAGTGACTACTGCCATGGCTTCCTCTTTTGGAGAGAACTCATTGCTAGAGTACAAATATTGGTTTCTAGCAACAGTGTCTATAAGCTCTTGAGCTTCTTCAATTGTCTTCCTCAGGTGTATAGATCCACCAGCTGAGTGGTCTAAAGACATCTGAGCTTTTTCTGTAAGCCCATAGTAGAAAATGTCTAACTGTACCCACTCTGAAAACATTTCAGAGGGACATTTCCTTAGCATACCTCTATACCTCTCCCAGGCATTATAAAGGGATTCATTATCCTCTTGTTTAAAGCCTTGGATGTCCAGTCTTAACTGTGTCATCCTTTTTGGAGGGTAAAAATGATTCAGGAATTTGTCTGACAACTGTTTCCATGTCTTTATACTTGCTGTAGGTTGGTTATTGAACCACCTTTTAGCTTGATCTTTTACAGCAAATGGAAACAGTAATAGTCTGTAGACATCCTGATCTACCTCTTTATCATGTACTGTGTCAGCAATTTGTAAAAACTGTGCCAGAAACTCAGTAGGTTCTTCCTATGGAAGACCGGAATACTGGCAATTTTGCTGCACTATGATAATGAGTTGAGGATTTAGTTCAAAGCTGCTTGCTTTGATGGGAGGTGTACAGATGCTACTCCCATATGCAGCTGTAATGGGGTTAGCATATGACCCCAGAGTCCTTTTGGACTGATTAATCCCACTTGAGTCCATAATGGACAAAAGGGAAATGATAATGATTGCAAGGAGATAAATTTTGTTGTTTTTTTTGAATTAACGAAAAAAAATAAAATAATAAAAAAGAAAATTAAAATAAAAATTCGAAAATCAAAAAAGAAAATAAGATCAAAGCAAATTGAAAACTGAATCAATTAGTTAATCAAAAAGATTTTGAAAACAGCAATTAAAAAGATATGATTGAAAAATTTTTATGAAAAAGATTTGATTTTGAAAATAGGAAAGAGAAAAACACAAAAAGACACCAAACTTAAAATTTTTAGAAAATCAAACACTAATTTTTCGAAAAATTTTTAAGAGAAAAACACAAAGAGGACACCAAACTTAGAATTTTTATGAATCAAAAAGGGACTAAGAACATGCAAAAAAAATCGAAAATTAAAAGAAAAGCAAAAGCATGCAATTGACACCAAACTTAAAATATGAAACTAGACTCAACTAAAAGACTCTAAACCACAAAAATAAAACAGTCCTAATCTAAGCAACAAGATAAGCCATCAGTTGTCCAAACTCGAACAATCCCCGGCAACGGCGCCAAAAACTTGGTGCACGAAATTGCAATCACACTTTTGCAACCCCGCACAACTAACCAGCAAGTGCACTGGGTCGTCCAAGTAATACCTTGCGTGAGCAAGGGTCGATCCCACGGAGATTATCGGCTTGAAGCAAGCTATGGTTATCTTGTAAATCTTAGTCAGGATATCAGAAATTATCAGGATTGATTGTGAAAAGCAAAAGAACATGAAATGATTACTTGTTTTGCAGTAATGGCGAATAGGTTGAGGTTTGGAGATGCTCCATCTTCTGAATCTCTGCTTTCCTACTGTCTTCTTCTTCAAACACGCAAGTCTCCTTCCATGGCAAGTTGTATGTAGGGTTTCACCGTTGTCAATGGCTACCTCCCATCCTCTCAGTGAAAACGATTGCATATGCTCTGTCACAGCACGCGGAATTCATCTGTCGGTTCTCGGTCAGGCCGGAATAGAATCCAGTGATTCTTTTGCGTCTGTCACTAACGCCCCGCCTGCTAGGAGTTTGAAGCACGTCACAGTCATTCAATCATTGAATCCTACTCAGAATACCACAGACAAGGTTTAGACCTTCCGGATTCTCTTGAATGCCGCCATCAATTCTAGCTTATACCACGAAGATTCCGGTTAAAGAACCCAAGAGATAACTACTTAGTCTACGGTAGAACGGAGGTGGTTGTCAAGCACGCGTTCATAGTTGAGAATGATGATGATTGTCACGGATCATCACATTCATCCGGGTTAAGAACAAGTATTATCTTAGAATGGAAGCAAGCATGATTGAATGAGAAACAGTAGTAGTTGCATTAATCCATCAAGACACAGCAGAGCTCCTCACCCCCAACCATGGGGTTTAGAGACTCATGCCGTGGAAAGTACACAAAGAAAACGTGTAAAGTGTCATGAGGTACAGATACAATGTCTAATGATCCTATTAATAGTAAACTAGTAGCCTAGGGTGTACAGAAATGAGTAAATGACGTAAAAATCCACTTCTGGGTCCACTTGGTGTGTGCTTGGGCTGAGCATTGAAGCTTTTATGTTTAGAGACCTTTTCTGGAGTTAAACGCCAGCTTTTATGCCAGTTTGGGCGTTTAACTCCAAGTTTTATGCCAGTTCCGGCGTTTAACGCTGGAATTCCTGAGGGTGACTTTGAACGCCGGTTTGGGCCATCAAATCTTGGGCAAAGTATGGACTATCATATATTGCTGGAAAGCCCAGGATGTCTACTTTCCAAAGCCGTTGAGAGCGCGCCAATTGGGCTTCTGTAGCTCCAGAAAATCCACTTCGAGTGCAGGGAGGTCAGAATCCAACAGCATCTGCAGTCCTTTTCAGTCTCTGAATCAGATTTTTGCTCAGGTCCCTCAATTTCAGCCAGAAAATACCTGAAATCACAGAAAAACACACAAACTCATAGTAAAGTCCAGAAAAGTGAATTTTAACTAAAAACTAATAAAAATATACTAAAAACTAACTAAATCATACTAAAAACATACTAAAAACAATGCCAAAAAGCGTATAAATTATCCGCTCATTAGGTCTCCAAAGCCATCCACTCCCAATGTTGCATGGCAACACTTCCAAGGACATTCCCTATGAGGACAAGTGTGAAATTCCCTTGGTGTAGTGGCCGAATCCCTCTTCCTCATTTGTCCTATCAAGTACCATCAATGTCCTTTTTGATTCCCTATACACGAAAAAGAGAGAATGTGAAAATTAATTGAAAAATTGGTGGAAAATTCAAGGGGTGAGCTAACTAAACAAAAATCTTCTCTTTTTTTTGTGACTAATTTCTTTCCATGAATTCATGAATACACATCAATCAACCATTAAGCTGCTTATGCATGCAACGTTGGTACACCAAACTTGTTTGTGGTCATATGGTGCAACAAGTTTGGGGAATAAATTGCTTTTTTCAAAAAGTGTGTTCAAACCCACTTGGTGTGCTTTGAACACGAAACTTATCATGTACTATACTTTGCATGTAAAGGAGTCTTATATTGGTTGTCAAAATTAATCTGAAAATCCATGAACTTTGCATTATTACTATTATTAGAGATTTAAGAGAGAGAGAGTTATAGAACATGGGTTGCCTCCCATGAAGCGCCTCTTTAGCATCACTAGCTTGACGTTTGGTTCTTGTCAAGGTGGCTGATAGTGCTTGAAGTCCTCCCCTCTTGCAGTGAACTTATGTCCATTAGCTTTGTTGATAAGCTCCATATGCTCTAAAGACATGATTTTCTTGATGGTATACACTGGGGGCAGCTGAGATGGAATAGTGGGAAGGTGAGGTGGTATGGTTGGGAAGTATGTAGAGATCACTTCATCACCTGGAGAGAAATCTTCTGTAGGAATTTTCTTGTTTCTCCATCTTCTGGGTACTTTCTTCCTTGTTTCTCTTAGTGCTATCTTGCTTTCTACATATTCTTCCTCTAAGGGATTTTTGTTGCTAGCTTTGCATGGCTCTGGTGGTTCTGGTTTCTTTTGGATCCCCTTTTGATGTGGTTCTTCCTAAGCACATGGCTTTCCAACTAATGGAGCTTCTATTTGTATTGTCTTTGCTTCACTGCTTGTTTCTTGCATCAATTCTTCCTTGGTTGGCTCCTCCATCAACTTTCTGTTATCATGATCTGATTCTTGTGAGGGTTTAAAGACATTGAAGGTGAGCTGCTCATCATGTATCCTCAGTACCAGCTCTCCTCGCTCTACGTCTATGAGTGCTCTGGCTGTGGCTAGGAATGGTCTTTCCAGAATGATGGGGTAGATAGGATTTTCATCCATTTCCAGAACAACAAAATCTGTGGGAAGGTAGTAGCTCCCAACCTTTATCAGCACATTTTCAACCACTCATATTGCTTGTCTTTGAGTTTTGTCAGCCAATCTGATAATTACATCAGTAGGAGTTAGTTCATTGATTTGGAGCCTCTTCATGAAGGAGAGAGGCATTACATTGATGCTTGCTCCCAAGTCACAAAGCCCTTTGTCAATCATTGTTTCTCCTATGGCACAAGGAATGTGGAAACTCCCTGGATCCTCCTTCTTTGTAGGTGCCCTTGGTTGAATGAGGGCACTGCAGTCCTTGTTCATCTTTATGGTTTGTCCACCTTTCAATGGACTCTTTCTGGCTAGTAGCTCCTTTATATACTTGATGTAGAAAGGCATTTGCTGGAGGGCTCTAATGAATGGTATATTTACATCAAGAGATGCAAACATATCTAGGAACCTTGAGTACATTCTCCCTACTACACCACCTTTAAGCCTGTGGGGAAAAGGTGCATATGGGTTCAACACATCCTTCTTCCTTAGCTCTTCCTTGGATGTAGGTTGAGTTGTATAACTTCCTTCTTCCTGGCTTTCTTTGTGATTGTTTTGAAGGTGTTCTACTCCATTCATACTCTCTCCATCACTTGTGGTTATCATTTTACATTCTTCCCATCTTACTTTCCTTGTTTCTCCTCTTGGATTCTTCTCTGTGTCACTGGGGAATCTATCAGTGGACTTGGGAAGTTGTTGAGATAGGTACCCTACTTGGGACTCCAACCTCTTGATGTTCTCTCATTGGTTTTTGATGTTGGCTCGTACCTCTTCCTTAAACACCTTGTTGTCTTGAACTTCTCTGCATAAGCTTTCAAGTAGAGCTTCAATCCTTGAGAGCCTATCCTCGGTGATTGA
This sequence comes from Arachis hypogaea, assembly GCF_003086295.3. Classification (NCBI taxonomy): domain Eukaryota; kingdom Viridiplantae; phylum Streptophyta; class Magnoliopsida; order Fabales; family Fabaceae; genus Arachis; species Arachis hypogaea. The sequence goes on from NC_092040.1 coordinate 49,682,247, forward strand.
TGCGGGGTTGAGATTAGGTGGTTGTGAAGATTGGTTGGATGGGTGTTGGTAATGTCTCTGTGAGGTGTTTTGATGAGTTGCATGGTTATTGGAGTTGAGGTTGTGGCATCTCTGATCTTGTCCTTGATCTTGTTGATTTCCCCATCCAAAGTTGGGGTGATTTCTCCATCCAGAGTTGTAAGTTTTGGAGTACGGATCAAGGCTTTGTCTTGGTGAGTTTCCAACATAGTTGGCTTGCTCCCAGTCACCTTCTTCTCCTATGTTTGGTCCTTCTTGAGCTGGTGATGAAGTGATGGCTGCTGCAATTTGGTTCTCCTCCACCTTCTTGGTAAGATCTGCTAGCTGCTTGGTGATCATCTTGTTTTGAGCTAGCAAGGCATCCATGTGGTTCAGCTCCATGACTCCTCTGGTGTTACTTCTTTCGGATGCATAGAAGTAGTCATTTTCAGCAACTGTTTCAATGACATCTATGGCTTTTTCAATGGTTTTCTTCTTGTTTAGAGAGCCTCCTGATGAATGATCCACAGCCTTCTTTGACTCATATGAAAGACCTTCATAGAAGATGTGAAGTTGGATCCGCTCATTAAACATCTCTGGTGGGCATCTCCTTGTTAGATCCTTGAACCTTTCCCAAGCTTCATAAAGTGTCTCCCCATCTTGCTGTCTGAACGTCTGCACTTCAGTTCTCAGCCTATTGATCCTTTGAGGTGGGTAAAACCTTGCCAAAAATGTATTCACTACTTCTTCCCAATTAGTCAAGCTCTCCTTTGGAAAGGATTCAAGCCACTTGGATGCCTTGTCCCTGAGTGAAAAGGGGAACAAGAGCAACCTATAGACATCAGGGTGGACTCCATTGGACTTCACCGTGTCACAAATCCTCAAGAAGGTGGTCAAGTGTTGGTTAGGGTCTTCTTGAGCACCTCCTCCAAATGAGCAATTATTTTGCACCAAAGTGATGAGCTGGGGTTTTAGCTTGAAATTGTTGGCATGTATAGTGGGTTTCTGAATGCTGCTCCTATAGTTTCCAAGATTAGGATTGATATAGGATCCTAAGACCCTCTTTTCTTGTCCAGCACGGTTGGCATGACCTTGATTATGAGCCTCCTCTTCATGGTTATTCTCCAAATTCTCTTCCATGTTGGGTTCAAAATATTCTTCCTCTGCTTCCTCAGCACCAATAATCCTTTTTCCTCTTGTTTCCCTTCGTCATCTCCAAAGGGTTCTTTCAGGTTCTGAATCAAAGGATGTTGAAGCTCCTTCTCTTTTCCCTGTCATACACATTGCACAGTAGGAGATGAAATGCTGAAACTAGTTTTGTTAGAGTAATTGTTAGTTTGAGTGATGCAAATTATCAAACAGTTAGTGGGTTAGTGAGCAGAATTATAATAAACAAAGAAATGAAGAACGAAACAAAACTAAGGGGGTGCAGGGGTGAGGAAAAAATCAAAACAACTAACAGAAATTGACTGAATAAACTAAACAAAAAGGAAAAATGCTTAATCTAGTGATCTTCAAACTTAATCATTGTTGATTCAAAATCAATCTCCGGCAATGGCGCCATAAACTTGATGCGTGAAAACTTGTCTCTCAACAAATTTTCCTTCGGCAAGTATACCGAATTGTCGTCAAGTAAAACTCACAGTAGAGTGAGGTCGAATCCCACAGGGATTGATTGGTCAAGCAATTTTAGTTAGAAGAAAGTGCAAGTTGAGCTGAGCAGAAATTGGATTTGGAATTTGCAAAAAATTAAATGACTGGAAAGTAAATAGCAGGAATTAAAGTGCAGAATCTTAAATAGGGAGTTGGGGTAATAAGCATGAAATTAAATGGCAGAAAGTAAAGAGAATGGGTAAGATAAGATATGGGGAAATCATTGGGTTCAGGAGATATTGTATTCTCTGGATCAAGTTCATTCTTATCTCTTCCTCAATCAATGCATTCATTGATCTCCTTGGCAATCTTAAGTGATTGGATCCCAATTCTTTGGCAATCCAATCTCTCTAAGCTTGAACAATTGCCCAATTCCTTGATTTAATTGCTCATGGGAAGAGATGAAGTGTGGTCACTGATTATACCACATGTATTCCCAAATCAAAGTGTTGGTAGGATTACATGTCACAATATCCATCCAAACCCCAATTTGGTCCAACATGAGAAAGCATTTCTAGCATGATCTCTTCATCCCTTTTCCAAGGCTCAAAGGAGATCCAATTATGGAGAGTTTCTTTTCCAAGACAACTAACCAATTGAGTTAAGATTGAAAGCTTTCTAGTAAGATCAAGAGAAAAGAAAGAAGAAGAAGAATGAAAACTATAATTGATCCATCAAATTACAACAGAGCTCCCTAACCCAATGAAAGGGGTTTAGTTGTTCATAGCTCTAGAAATGAAGAATAGCAGAAAAAAAGAATCCATGCTAAAGTATAGAAAAAGTAAATCTATAGAGAGTAGTGCCCAGAAGTGCCAAGCTGCTCTCTAGTTCAAAACTACTCCTATATATACTACTCCTCATGATCTACTAGTGAGTTCTTCAAGTTTTGGATGTGGGCTCTGGACCTTGAGTTGAAACAGTTCTCATCTTTAATGGGCCCAGCTTGCAGAGAAATATGAGTTAGGCTTGGGCATTTAGTGGGATTAACATTGAGTCACATTTTTGGGTGTGAGAGCGTTAGTGGCATTCATTTTTTCCACTAACGTTCCACCCTTATATACCCACGTTAACTCCAATGTTAGTAGTCTTAACGTGACTACTATCGTCTCCTATTCAATCCTTGGCCAACGTTAACGGGACTCACTTTTCCCATTAACGTTGGCTTGTGCCCCTTTTCGCAAACGTTAATGGGACTCACTTTTCCCATTAACGTTGGCTTGCCTCTTGCCCCTACGTTAAGTCTCACGTTAGCTTAGCTAACGTGGCTCTTAACGTGGGTGTTCTTCACCTTCGAGAGCATTAGTGACACTCACCTTTGTCACTAACACTCCAATTGCCTAAAGTTCCTACGTTAGGACTCACGTTAACTAAGTTAACGTGGCTCTTAATGTAGTAAATGAAGCCATCTCCCAACGTTAGTGACAAAAGTGAGTGTTACTAACGTTGGTTCTTTGAATTCAACTCCACATTAACTTTCACGTTAACAATCTTAACGTGAGAATTAACATAGGCAATGCTAATGATCCAACGTTAGTGACAAAAGTGAGTGTCACTAACGTTGGCGTTGTTGCTCCTCTTCCACGTTAGAGTTCACGTTAACTAAGTTAATGTGACTCTTAACGTGGGACATTGCCTAGTTTCCCAACGTTAGTGGTGTTCACTTTTCTCGTTAACGTGGAGTTCCCCTTTTTCTTCTACGTTAACTACCACGTTAACTTAGTTAACGTGGCTATTAACGTAGTAAATGAATGGCTTCGCAGGCGTTATTGGTGATCACTTTTCTCATTGATAAAGTTGTCAAAAATCAGCATCTGTATCTAAGCAGTGAACCTTCCATGAAAGAAGAGGCTAAAACAGTAACTGCTGAACTAAGTCCTACAGAACAAGCTACTGAATTCAATCATCAATTAGATTTTCTAACAAAACAGCTAGCCGAATTCACGGAGATATTGCAAGAAACAAGAATGGCTAATATGAATATGGAAGTGCAGTTGAAGCAAACAGGACAACAATTGTCAAAATAAATAATAGAAGAGTGCCAAGCAGTTCAATTAAGAAATGGGAAAATATTAAATACCTCACTTCAAGGCAGCAGAAAGCCAAGAAATGAGCAAACTACTACCCAAAATTCCTCTGAGGACAATCATAGCCCAGAGAGGAATAATTCTGGCGCTCAAACGCCAGAAAAAGGGTGGAGAGATGGCGTTGAATGCCCAACCCATGCTCAGTCCTGGCGTTCAACGCCAGAAACAGGCAAGGAATTGGCGTTGAACGCCCAAAGGAAGCACAGTTCTGGCGTTCAGACGCCAGAAACAGGTAAGGAGTTGGCATCTAACGCCACTCCAGCTTCCACCCCTGGCATTCAAACGCCAATGGGAGATCAGACACATACAAGTGCTGATAGCAGCCCCTCTAGAAAGGCTTCTCAACCCACATCTGTAGGCAATAAACCTACAGTAAGTAAGGTTGAGGAATACAAAGCCAAAATGCCTTATCCTCAAAAACTCCGTCAAGCGGAACAGGAGAAGCAATTTGCCCGCTTTGCAGACTATCTCAGGACTCTTGAAATAAAGATTCCGTTTGCAGAGGCACTTGAGCAAATACCCTCTTATGCTAAGTTCATGAAAGAGATCTTAAGTCATAAGAAGAATTGGAGGGAAACTGAAAAGGTTTACCTCACTGAAGAATGCAGTGCAGTCATTCTGAAAAGCTTACCTGAGAAGATTAAAGATCCTGGAAGCTTTACGATACCATGCACATTAGAGGGTACTTGTACCAAGCAAGCTTTATGTGATCTTGGGGCAAGTATCAACCTAATACCTGCATCTACTATCAGAAAGCTTGGTTTGACTGAAGAAGTCAAACCAACCCAGATATGTCTCCAACTTGCTGATGGCTCCATTAAATACTCATCAGGCGTGATTGAAGACATGATTGTTAAGGTTGGGCCATTTGCCTTTCCCACTGACTTTGTGGTGCTGGAAATGGAGGAGCACAAGAGTGCAACTCTCATTCTAGGAAGACCTTTCCTAGCAACTGGACGAACCCTCATTGACATCTAAAAAGGGGAAGTGACCCTGAGAGTCAATGAGGACGAGTTTAAGTTGAATGTTGTCAAAGCTATGCAGCATCCAGACACCCAAAATGATTGCATGAGCATTGATATTATTGACTCTCTGGTAAAAGAGGTCAATATGAATGAGAGTCTCGAATCAGAGCTAGAGGATATCTTTAAAGATGCTCAGCCTGATCTAGAGGAACCAGAGAGAATAATAGAACCTCTGAAAATCCCTCAGGAAGAGGAGAAACCTCCCAAACCCGAGCTCAAACCATTACCACCATCCCTGAAATATGTATTTTTGGGAGAAGGTGATACCTTTCCTGTAATCATAAGCTCTACCTTAGAGCCACAGGAAGAGGAAGCACTAATTCAAGTGCTAAGGACACACAAGACAGCTCTTGGGTGGTCCATCAGTGATCTTAAGGGCATTAGCCCTGCCAGGTGCATGCACAATATCCTATTGGAGGGTGACGCTAAGCCAGTGGTTCAACCACAGAGGCGGCTGAATCCAGCCATGAAGGAGGTGGTGCAGAAGGAGGTCACTAAATTAATAGAGGCTAGGATTATTTATCCCATTTCTGATAGCCCCTGGGTAAGCCTTGTCCAAGTTGTCCCTAAGAAGGGTGGTATGACAGTGGTTCATAATGAAAAAAATAAACTGGTTCCTACAAGAACAGTTACAGGGTGGCGTATATGTATTGATTACAGAAGGCTCAATACAGCTACCAGAAAGGATCATTTTCCTTTACCATTCATAGACCAAATGCTAGAAAGACTAGCAGGTCATGAATACTACTGCTTCCTGGATGGATATTTAGTTTATAATCAAATTGCAGTAGATCTCCAAGATCAAGAGAAAATAGCATTCACATGTCCATCCGGCGTATTTGCATACAGAAGGATGCCATTTAGCCTGTGCAATGCACCTGCAACCTTTCAAAGGTGCATGCTCTCTATTTTCTCTGATATGGTGAAAAAATTTCTGGAAGTCTTCATGGATGACTTTTCAGTATTTGTAGACTCATTCAGCTCCTGTCTTGACCATCTAGTACTTGTTTTAAAGAGGTGCCAAGAGACTAACCTGGTTTTAAACTGGGAAAATGTCACTTTATGGTGACTGAAGGAATTGTCCTTGGGCACAAAATTTCGAACAAGGGAATAGAGGTGGATCAAGCTAAGGTAGAGGTAATTGAAAAATTACCACCACCTGCCAATGTTAAGGCAATCAGAAGCTTTCTGGGGCATGCAGGATTCTATAGGAGGTTTATAAAAGATTTTTCAAGAATTGCCAAACCTCTGAGTAATCTGCTAGTAGCTGCTGACACGCCATTTATCTTTGATAAGGAATGTCTGTAGGCATTTGAGACTCTGAAAGCTAAGCTGGTCACAACACCAGTCATCTCTGCACCAGACTAGACATTACCATTTGAACTGATGTGTGATGCCAGTGACCATGCCATTGGTGCAGTGTTGGGACAAAGGCATGACAAGCTTCTGCACGTCATTTACTATGCCAGTCGTATTTTAAATGACGCACAAAAGAACTACACAACCACAGAAAAAGAGTTACTTACAGTGGTTTATGCCATTGACAAGTTCAGATCTTATTTAGTAGGATCAAAAGTGATTGTGTACACTGACCACGCTGCTCTTAAATATCTACTCACAAAGCAGGATTCAAAACCCAGACTCATCAGATGGGTGTTGCTTCTGCAAGAGTTTGATATAGAAATAAGAGACAGAAAAGGGACAGAAAACCAAGTAGCAGATCACTTGTCCCGAATAGAACCAGTAGAAGGGGCGTCCCTCCCTCCTACTGAGATCTCTAAAAACTTTCCAGATGAGCAACTCTTTGCCATCCAGGAAGTGTCATGGTTTGCAGACATTGCAAACTACAAGGTAGTGAGATTCATACCCAAAGAGTACAGTAGGCAGCAATCTAAGAAATTGATTACTGATGCAAAGTACTATCTTTGGGATGAACCATATCTCTTCAAGAGATGTGCAGATGGAGTAATCTGTAGATATGTGCCTAAAGAAGAAGCACAGAAGATCCTCTGGCACTGCCATGGATCACAGTATGGAGGACATTTTGGAAGTGAGCGAACAGCCACAAGAGTTCTCTAATGTGGCTTCTACTAACCTACTCTCTATAAAGACTCCTGAGTGTTTGTACTTAATTATGACAGTTGCCAAAGATCTAGCAATCTGCCTCACAGTTATGCCATGCCTCAACAAGGGATCTTAGAGATTGAGTTGTTTGATGTATGGGGTATTGACTCCATGGGGCCTTTCCCACCATCATACTCAAACACTTATATTCTGGTGGCAGTGGATTATGTATCCAAATGGGTTGAAGCTATTGCAACACCTACTAATGATACTAAGACAGTGCTGAAATTCCTCCAGAAATACATCTTCAGCAGATTTGGTATCCCTATATTACTAATCAGTGATGGGGGCACTCATTTCTGCAATAAACAGCTCTGCTTTGGTTCGATATGGAGTTAGCCATAGGGTGGCCACTCCATATCATCCACAGACAAATGGACAAGCTAAAGTCTCTAATAGAGAACTTAAAAGAATCCTGGAATGGACTGTGAGTAACCGTAGAAGGGATTGGACAAGAAGCTTGGATGATGCTCTGTGGGCATATAGAACAGCATTCAAGACTCCTATAGGGACCTCTCCATACCAGCTTGTGTATGAAAAAGCCTGTCACTTGCCAGTGGAACTGGAACATAAGGCCTACTGGGTAACCAGATTCCTAAACTTTGATGCCAAATTAGTTGGAGAAAAACGATTGCTCCAGTTAAATGAGCTAGATGAATTCAGACTCAATGCTTTCAAAAATACAAAAATTTACAAAAAAAAAGCAAAAAGATAGCATGACAAGAAGCTGTCATCCAGAGTCTTCGAGCCAAGGCAGAAAGTTCTGCTGTTTAATTCTAGGCTTAGATTATTCCCCGGGAAATTGAAATCCCGGTGGAGAGGACCATATGTGATTACAAGTGTGTCACCATATGGTTACGTAGAGCTTCAGGATAATGATTCTAACAAAAAGTTCATTGTTAATGGACAGAGAGTCAAACATTATCTTGAAAGCAATTTTGAGCAAGAATGCTCAAGACTGAGACTTGATTAAAAGCTCAGTAATAGTCCAGCTAAAGACAATAAAGAAGCGCTTGCTGGGAGGCAACCCAGCCATTAACAAAACTTATTTTTCAATTAATTGATTTTTATAGGTTTATGTCAATTATCTTCAAAGGTAAAATAGCAATTGCTTGAGTTCACAGAGTTACAGAAGGATTCAGAGGATAAAACAGCAAAAAGGAAGCTCACTGGTGCGAAAAAGCCAATAAGAGCTGTTTTGGGCGTTGAACGCCCAAAAGAAGCATCTACTGGGCGTTCAACGCCAGTAGAGATAGCCATCTGGGCGTTCAACGCCAGAAAGAAGCACCTTCTGGGCGTTGAATGCTAGATTTACAGCGTCCTGGGCGTTCAGAAAAACGGCTAGTAATAAAGGAATTCCTGGCATTTAACGCCAGCCAGAAGCAACAGCTGGGCGTTAAACGTCCAGGAGAAGCTACAGATGGGCACTAAACGCCTAAACCATGCAGCGTTTGGGTGTTTAACGCCAGGATTATGGGGAGGAGGTGAATTTGTTTTCAACTCAAATTTCTTTCATTTTTCATGTTTCAATTCATGATTTCTTGCATAAACATGTTACAAATTCTCAACTTTCAACTTCAAAATGCAAAAGAATTCTTAATCCTAAAAATATTTCTTCATTCTTCTTCAATCTCTTTTCAAATCTTTTTCAAAACTCATCTATCTTTTTGAATTCTTGTCAAATCTTTTTCAAAATCTCATCATACCTTTTGAATTTTTGAAATTTCCTCTCCTTCCATTCTTTTCTTTTCCTTTTTGTTTTTGCTTGAGGACAAGCAAACCTCTAAGTTTAGTGTGTTTTTACGTGATCACTGAGCTAAAACTCATCAAGATGATGGCACCTAAGGGAAAACAAACCACTTCAAGAGGCAAGAAAGAGAATATTCCAAAACCACTTTGGAATCAAGAGAAGTTCTTAACCAAAGAACATGCAGACCATTACCACAAAATAATGGGTCTGAGATCAGTGATCCCGGAAGTTAAATTCAATCTGACGAATATCCAGAGATATAGAAGCTGAAGCGCCAGAAGCTGTCTCTTGAAGGACTAGACACCCCATAGGTTGAAGGAGCACCCATCATCTTCCAAACTAAAGGTTGTTGAGTTCTAATCTTAGCCTTAACTCTGTGATAATTGTTCTTATTAGGAATTTACTTTAGAAGTTATATATGAGTAGTAGTAATTAGTATATCTATTTTGATTTTATCTCCAATTAAGATATAATTTATTTTACTCATCATCATCAAACATGAATAAAATAGTAGATTTTTAGAATAAAGAGGCAATATTTTTTTTGAGTTCTTAAAAAAAAAAGAAAAAAAGCAAAAGAGATAGAAAAATCCAATAGCCCTTTAAACCAAAAGGCAAGGGTGAAAAGGATCCAAGGCTTTGAGCATCAATGGATAGGAGGGCCCAAGGAAATAAATCCAGGCCTGAGCGGCTAAATCAAGCTGTCCCTAACAATGTGCTTATGGCATGCAGGTCCAAGTGAAAAGCTTGAGACTGAGTGGTTAAAGTCGTGATCCAAAGTAAAAGAGTGTGCTTAAGAACTCTGGACACCTCTAATTGGGGACTCTAGCAAAGCTAAGTCACAATCTGAAAAGGTTCACCTAGTTATGTGTCTGTGGCATTTATGTATCCGGTGGTAATACTGGAAAATAAAGTGACTGTGTTCAAGAATCAACATACTAACCTAGGAGAATCAATAATACTATCTGAACTCTGAGTTCCTATGGATGCCAATCATTTTGAATTTCAAAGGATAAAGTGAGATGCCAAAACTGTTCAGAAGCAAAAAGCTACTAGTCCCGCTCATCTAATTGGAATCTGAGCTTCACTTAAAACTCTGAGATATTATTGCTTCTTAATTTCTTTTTATCCTATTTTATTTATCTAGTTTCTTGGGGACAAGCAACAGTTTAAGTTTGATGTTGTGATGAGCAGATATTTTATACGCTTTTTGGGGGTAATTTCATGTAGATTTTAGTGTGTTTTAGTTAGTTTTTAGTATATTTTTATTAGTTTTTAAGCAAAATTCATATTTCTGGACTTTACTATGATTTTGTGCGTTTTTTTGTGATTTCAGGTATTTTTTGGCTGAAATTGAGGGAGCTGAGCAAAAATCTGATTTAGGCTAAAAAAGGACTGCTAATGTTGTTGGATTCAGACCTCCCTGCACTCAGAATGGAATTTTTGGAGCTATAGGAGTCCAATTGGCACGCTCTTAATTGGGTTTGAAAGTAGACATCCAGGGCTTTCCAGCAATATATAATAGTACATCTTTTGCACGAAGATAGACGACATAAACTGGCGTTCAACGCTAGTTCCAGGTTGTAGTCTGGCGTTCAGCGCCAGAAACAGGTTGCAAGTTGGAGTTTAACGCCAGAAACAGGTTACAACCTGGCGTTCGACTCCAGAAACAGCCCAGGCATGTGAGAAGCTTAAGTCTTAGCCCCAGCACACACCAAGTGGGCCCCAGAAGTGGATTTCTGCACTATTCATCTTAGTTTACTCATTTTCTGTAAACCTAGGCCACTAGTTTAGTATTTAAACAACTTTTAGAGACTTATTTTGTATCTCATGACATTTTAGATCTGAATTTTGTACTTTTTGATGGCATGAGTCTCTAAACTCCATTGTTGGGGGTGAGGAGCTCTGCAGCGTCTCAATGAATAAATGCAATGATTTCTATTTTCCATTCAAACACGCTTGTTCCAATCTAAGATATTCATTTGCGCTTCACTATGAAGAAGGTGATGATCCGTGACACTCATCACCTTCCTCAATCCATGAACGTGTGCCTAACAACCACCTCCATTCTACATTAGATTGGATGAGTATCTCTTCGATTCCTTAATCAGAATCTTCGTGGTATAAGCTAGAATCCATTGGCAGCATCCTTGAGAATTCAGAAAGTCTAAACCTTGTCTGTGGTATTCCGAGTAGGATTCTGGGATTGGATGACTGTGACGAGCTTAAAACTCGCGAGTGTTGGGCGTAGTGACAGACGCAAAAGGATCAATGGATCTTATTCCGACATGATCGAGAACCGACAGATAATTAGCCGTGCTGTGACAGAGCATTTGGACCATTTTCACTGAGAGGATGGGAAGTAGCCATTCACAACGGCGATGCCCTACATACAGCTTGCCATGGAAGGAGCCTTTCATTTATGAAAGTGAGAAAGCATTATGTTGCAGGAATTCAGAGGACAAAGCATCTCCAAAACTCCAACATATTCTCCATTACTGCATAATAAGTATTTATTTCATGCTCTTTTACTTTTTACAATTAAAACTAAAAATTATTATTGATATTATATCCTGACTAAGAATAATAAGATAACCATAGCTTGCTTCAAGCCAACAATCTCCGTGGGATTTGACCCTTACTCACGTAAGGTATTACTTGGACGACCCAGTGCACTTGCTGGTTAGTTGTGCGGATTGCAAAAGTGTGATTGCAATTTTGTGCACCAGTTATATCAATGGCCTTGAACTCTCTTTTTGGATTCTCTTCTGTGTTGCTAGGGAGAGTACTAGGAGGAGTTTCAGTGATTTTCTTACTCAGCTGGGCCAGTTGTGCCTCCAAATTTCTAATGGAGGACCTTATTTCACTCATGAAACTTAAAGTGGCCTTAGACAGATCAGAGACTATGTTTGCTAAGCTAGAGGGGCTCTGCTCAGAATTCTTTGTCTATTGCTAAGAAGATGATGGAAAAGGCTTGCTCTTGCTAAGCATGTTTCTTCCACCATTATTAAAGCCTTGTTGAGGCTTCTGTTGATCCTTCCATGAGAAATTTGGATGATTTCTCCATGAGGAATTATAGGTGTTTCCATAAGGTTCACCCATGTAATTTACCTCTGCCATTATAGGGTTCTCAGGATCATAAGCTTCTTCTTCAGGAGATGCCTCTTTAGTACTGTTGGATGCATTTTGCCATCCATTCAGACTTTGAGAAATCATGTTGACTTGCTGAGTCAACATTTTGTTATGAGCCAATTTGGCATTCAAAGCATCAATTTCAAGAACTCCCTTCCTCTGAGGCGTCCCGTTACTCACAAGATTCCTCTCAGAAGTGTACATGAATTGGTTGTTTGCAACCATCTCAATAAGTTCTTGAGCTTCTGCAGGCGTTTTCTTTAGGTGCATGGATCCACCTGCAGAATGGTCCAGTGACATCTTAGAGAACTCAGATAGACCATAATAGAATATATCCAGAATGGTCCACTCTGAAAGCATGTCAGAAGGACACCTTTTGGTCATCTGCTTGTATCTTTTCCAAACTTCATAGAGGGATTCACCATCTTTTTGCTTAAAGGTTTGAACATCCACTCTAAGTTTGCTCAGCTTTTGAGGAGGAAAGAACTTGGTCAAGAAGGCCGTGACCAGCTTATTCCAAGAGTCCATGCTATCTTTAGGTTGAGTCCAACCATGTTCTAGCTCTCTCTCTTACAGCAAAAGGGAAAAGCATGAGCCTGTAGACTTCAAGATCTACTCCATTAGTCTTAACAGTCTCACAGATCTGTAAAAGCTCAGTTAAAAACTGGTAGGGATCTTCTGATAGAAGTCCATGAAACTTGCAGTTCTGTTGCATTAGAGCAACTAGTTGAGGCTTCAGCTCAAAATTGTTTGCTCCAATGGCAGGGATTGAGATGCTTCTTCCATCAAATCTGGAAGTAGGTATAGTATAGTCACCAAGCATCCTCCTTGCGTTATTGTTGTTGTTATTATTTTCGGCTGCCATCTCCTCTTCTTTTTCGAAAATTTCTGTCAAGTCCTCTCCAGAGGGTTGTGCTTTAGCTTCCCTTAGCTTCCTCCTTAGGGTCCTTTCAGGTTCAGGATATTCTTCAACAAGAATATCCTTGTCCTTGCTCCTGCTCATATGAAAAAGAAGAGAACAGAAAATAATAATAGGGATCCTCTTTATCACAGTAGAGAGATTCCTTTATGCTAGTAGAAGAAGAAAAGAATAGAAGAAGGAAAAGAGGAAAATTCGAACTCAGAGAGGAAGAGGGGGTTTGAATTTTAAGATGAAGAGAAGTGTTAGTAAATGAATAAATAAATAAAAAGAGATGAGAGAGAAGAGTTTTCAAAAATTAACTAAAATAAAAAATATTAAAGTTAAAATTCAAAAATTAAGAAAAGGAATAAAATAAAAATTAAAATTTGAAACAATTAGTTAAAAAAAGAATTTTTAAAAAGAGGGAGGTAATTTTCGAAAATTAGAGAGAGAAAAGTAGTTAGGTGGTTTTGAAAAAGATAAGAAACAAACAAAAAAGTTAATTAGTTAGTTGAAAAAGATTTGAAAATCAATTTTGAAAAGATAGGAAGTTAGAAAAGATTTTTGAAATCAGTTTTGAAAAAGATATGATTTTGAAAAAGATAAGATTAAAAAGATATGATTTTTTAAAATTAAAATTGATTACTTGACTAACAAGAAACTAAAAGATATGACTCTAGAATTTAAAGATTGAACCTTTCTTAACAAGAAAGTAACAAACTTCAAATTTTTGAATTAATCACATTAATTATTAGTAAAGTTTTCGAAATTTTGAAATAAAGATAAGAAAAAGATTTTGAAAATAAATTTCAAAAATTTTCGAAAATAATAAAAAAATGAAAAAGATTTGATTTTTTGAAAAAGATTTTGAAAAGATAGGATTTTTTTTAAATTAAAAATTTGACTTAACTTATAAGAAATAGCTAAGTTTTAAAAATTTTTGACTAAGTCAACTCAAATTTTCAAAAATTATGAGAAAAATAAGGAAAAGATATTTTTTTATTTTTGAATTTTTAATGAGGAGAGAGAAAAAACACAATTATGACCCAAAACATGAAAATTTTGGATCAAAACACTTAATGCATGCAAGAACACTATGAATATCTAGATGAACACCAAAAACACTTTGAAGATCAAGATGAACATCAAGACTTATTTTTGAAAAATTTTCAAGAAAAGAAAAACATGCAAGATACCAAACTTAGAAATTTTCATATTTAGACACTAAGAATTCAAAAATGCATATGAGAAACAACAAAAAACACAAAACAAGAAAATATCAAGATCAAACAAGAAGACTTACCAAGAACAACTTGAAGATCATGAAGAACACCATGCATGAGTTTTCGAAAAAATGCAAAAGTTTTTAAAACATGCAATTGACACCAAACTTAAAAATTGACACTAGACTCAAACAAGAAATATAAAATATTTTTAGTTTTTATGATTTTATTAATTAATTAAATTTTTTTTGGTTTTTTCGAAAATAATCTTTAGAAAAACGAAAAAGAGAAAAAAATTTTTGAAATATTTTTGAAAACTTTTTGAAAATAAAATTACCTAATCTGAGCAACAAGATGAACAATCAGTTGTCCAAACTCAAATAATCCCCGGCAACAGCGCCAATAACTTGATAGGTAAAATTGAGATTTACTCTTTTCATAACTTGAACAATTCTTAGCAATGACTCCAAAATCTTGGTGCCCACTACTATGGTTCACTCACATTCTTCACAACTTCACACAACTAACCAGCAAGTGCACTGAGTCGTCCAAGTAATAAACCTTACGTGAGTAAGGGTCGATCCCACAGAGATTGTTGGTATGAAGCAAGCTATGGTCATCTTGTAAATCTCAGTTAGGCGAATTCAAATGGTGGTAATGGTTTTCGAATATAAAGATAAATAAAGCATAAAATAAAGATAGAGATACTTTAGTGGAAATTTCAGATAAGCGCATGAAGATGCTGTGTTCCTTCTGAATCTCTGCTTTCCTCCTGCTTTCATCCAATCATTCTTACTCCTTTCTATGGCAAGTTGTATGTAGGGCATCACCTTTGTCAATGGCTACTTCCCATCCTCTCAGTGAAAATGGTCCAAATGCTCTTGTCACAGCACGGCTAATCATCTGTCGGTTCTCGATCATGTCGGAATAGAATCCATTGATTCTTTTGCGTCTGTCACTACGCCCAACAATCACGAGTTTGAAGCTCGTCACAGTCATTCAATCTCTGAATCCTACTCGGAATACCACAGACAAGGTTTAGACTTTCCGGATTCTCAAGAATGGCTGCCAATAATTCTAGCTTATACCACGAAGACTCTAATTAAGGAATCCAAGAGATACACACTCGGTCTAAGGTAAAACGAAAGTGGTTGTCAAGCACACGTTCATAAGGATGGATGATGATGAGTGTCATGGATCATCACATCCATCAGGTTGAAGTGCAATGAATATCTTAGAACAAGAATAAGCTGAAGTGAATAGAAAATAGTAGTAATTGAATTAAAACTCGAGGTACAGCAGAGCTCCACACCCTTAATCTAAGTGCAGAAATCCACTTCCGGGGTCCACTTTGGTGTGTGCTTGGGATGAGCTTGAGCTTTACACGTGCAGAGGCTTCTCTTGGAGTTAAACGCCAAGTTGTAACGTCTGTTTGGCGTTTAACTCTGGTCTGTGACGTGTTTCTGGCGTTTTACTCCAGAATACAGCATGGAACTGGCGTTGAACGCCAGTTTGTGTGATCTAAACTCAAACAAAGTATGGACTATTCTATATTTCTGGAAATACCTGGATGTCTACCTTCCAACGCAGTTGAGAGCGCACCATTTGGAGTTCCGTAGCACCAGAAAATCCATTTAGAGTGCAGGGAGGTCAGAATCCAACAGCATCAGCAGTCCTTTTTCAGTTTGAATCAAATTTTTGCTTAGGTCCCTCAATTTCAGCCAGAAAATACCTGAAATCATAGAAAAACACACAAATTCATAGTAAATTCCAGAAATGGGAATTTTGCATAAAAACTAATGAAAATATCCCTAAAAGTTGCTAGATCCTACTAAAAAATACCTAAAAACAATGCCAAAAGCGTATAAATTATCCGCTCATCAAACGCCTAAGCTCCTCTATGTCTCTTCCTTGCCTTTGTTGCTCCTCCCTCAAAGATCTTTGATGGAGTGCTCTTGATGGAGTGTTCTTGATGCTCCACCCTTAGTTGGTCCATGTTGTAACTCAAGCCTTCCAACGAGGTGTTGAGTTGCTCCCAATAGTTGTGTAGAGGAAATTGCATCCCTTGAGGCATCTCAGGGATTTCTTGATGAGGATCCTCCTCATGCTCTTGTTGAGGTCCATGAATGAGCTCTCTTGTTTGCTCTATCCTTTTCTTAGTAATGGGCTTGTCCTCTTCAATGAGGATGTCTCCTTCTATGTCAATCCCAGCCAAATTGCATAGATGACAAATGAGATGAGGAAAGGCTAACCTTGCCAAGGTGGATGACTTGTCAGCCACCTTGTAGAGTTCTAGAGGTATGATCTCATGAACTTACACTTCCTCCCCAATCATGATACTATGGATTATGATGTCCCGATCAACAGTCACTTCAGATCGGTTGCTAGTAGGAATGATGGAGCGTTGGATGAACTCCAACCATCCTATAGCCACAGGCTTAAGGTCCGATCTTCTCAATTGAACCGAATTGCCTCTTGAG
Source organism: Arachis hypogaea (assembly GCF_003086295.3). Lineage (NCBI taxonomy): Eukaryota > Viridiplantae > Streptophyta > Magnoliopsida > Fabales > Fabaceae > Arachis > Arachis hypogaea. Next base: position 49,698,615 of record NC_092040.1, read on the forward strand.
TCTCTTTTCTATTGAGCTCCTTCCACACATATGTCCATGAGGACTTGGTCCAACCTTTGATCAAAGTTGACACTTCTAGTGTAGGGACGTGCATTTTCTTGCATAATTGGCAAGTAGAACGCCAACCTTACATTTTCTGGACTGAAATATAAGTATTTCCCCTAAACTATTGTAAGCCAATTCTTTGGATTCGAGTTCATACTTTGATCATGGTTCCTAGTGATCTATGCATTCGCATAGAACTCTTGAACCATTAAGATTCCGACTTGTTGAATAGGGTTGGTGAGAACTTCCCAACCTCTTCTTTGGATTTCATGTCGGATCTCCGGATACTCATTTTTTTTAGCATGAAAGGGACCTCAGGGATCACCTTCTTCTTGGCCACAACTTCATAGAAGTGGTCTTGATGGACTTTTGAGATGAATCTCTCCATCTCCCATGACTTGGAGGTGGAAGCTTTTGCCTTTCATTTTCTCTTTCAAGAGGTTTCTCCAGCCTTAGGTGCCATAAATGGTTATGGAAAAACAAGAAGCAATATTTTTACTACACCAAACTTAAAAGGTTTGCTCGTCCTTGAGCAAAAGAAGAAAGAAAGAAGGGGAAGAAGTAGAAAATAGAGGAGATTGAGGGAGAGAGTGAATTCGGCCAAGATGGTGGAAAGGTGTATGTGTTGTGTGAATATGAAGGAGTAGTGAGGGGTTTATATAGGGGTGAGAGGAGGGTTGGGTTTCGGTCATTATGATTGGGTTTGGGAGGGAAAAGTGTTTGAATTTTAAAGTGAGGTAGGTAGGGTTTTTGGGGAAGAGATATTGAGGTGATTGGTGAGGAGAATATAGGGAAGAGAGTATGATTTGATTGCTGAGTGAGAGATAGAGAGAGGTAGAGTAGGTGGGGATCCTGTGGGGTCCACAGATCCTGAGGGGTCAAGGATCAATAAAGACGCAAAACAAGAAAATATGAAGATCAAACAAGAAGACTTATCAAGAACAACTTGAAGATCATGAAGAATGCAATGCATGAATTTTCAAATTTTTTTTAGAAAATTAAAAAGATGCAATTGACACCAAACTCAAAAATTGACACTGGACTCAAACAAGAAACACAAAATATTTTTCTTTTTTATAATTTGATCAAATTTTTTAGATTTTTTTTCGAAAATTATTTTTTTGAAAAACGAAAAAACAAGAAAATTTTTTTGAAATATTTTTGAAAACTTTTTGAAAATAAAATAAGAAGAAAATTACCTAATCTGAGCAACAAGATGAACCGTTAGTTGTCCAAACTCAAACAATCCCCTGCAACGGCGCCAAAAACTTGGTGTACGAAATTGTGATCTCAATGGCGCCAACAACTTGGTACGCACAATTATAATATCACTCTTTTTCACAACTTCGCACAACTAACCAGCAAATGTACTGGGTCGTGATAAACCCCGATTTTGTGGTTTATCTTGTGCTTAATTTGGGAGATTTATCAACTTTTCTCATATTTATTCAATGAAATAGTATGATTTTGTAATTCTCCCTAGATTTGTGCTTAAGTGTGAAAATATTCTTTTTAGGCCTTAAAATAGCTAAATTTAATTCACTTTAATTCCATTCAATGCCTTGATATATTTGTTGAGTAATTTAAGGTTCATAAGGCAAGTATTGGATGGAAGAAGTGAGGAGAAAAGCATGCAAAGTGGGAGAACTCATGAAGAAATGAAGGAATCGTAAAGCTGTCAAGCCTGACCTCTTCGCACTCAATCAACCATAACTTGAGCTACAGAGGTCCAAATGAGGCGGTTTTAGTTGCATTGGAAAGCTAACATCAGGGGCTTCGAAATGATATAAAATTTACCATATGTTGCTTCGCGTTTAGGGGCGCGCACGCGCACTCGTGGCCCACTAAAGTGAAATCGCCCCCAGCGATTTCTGAAGCCCTTTGGCCCCAACCCAACTCATTTCTAATGCTATTTTATGCAGAATTCAAGTTTGGACAATGGGGGAGCAATTGTTTGGTAGTATAGCATCATATAGGTTAGTTTCTAGAGAGAGAAGCTCCCTCTTCTCTCTAGAATTAGGTTAGGTTAGCTTAATTCCATCTTAGATCTAGGTTTTGATTATTGTTCTCATCTTATTTCTTCTACAATTTCTTGTTTCTACTACTCTATTCTTCTTAGTTCTCTTGTTAATTTTACTTTTATGTCTCTTATATGTTCATGAACACTCATGTTGGATTTAGATTTTTTTTAATGAGATTTGATGTTTGATGTTCTTTCATTGATGATTTGAGTTCTGGATTTACATTCCTTGCAATTTGTAGTTGGTATATTTTACTATTCTTGCACATTTACCATACTTTCCATTTGTACCCAAGTATTTGACAAAATGCTTGGTTGGGCTTTAGAGTAGATTTTGAGCATTCTTGCCTTGAAAAGAGTAATTAGGCAATCTTGAGTCATGAATACCCAACTAATGTTGGTGATCTAGAGTTGTTAGTTAATATGATTTTCATTAACTTTAATCTTTTGCTAATTCTATTAGTAAGTTGATTAGTACATTTGGATTGAGGTTAACTAGTCTTGTTTGACTTTCTCTCATGGAAGATAACGTATACCTTCTTCCAATGTTGGGGATGACGAAATGAGATAAATTCTTGTTTATTATTGTGATATGATTGATTAGTCTTGCTTGACTTTCTCCCTATTTGTTGGAGTTGACTAGATAAGATGAATTAATCATTGTATGACTAGGATAGAAAGCCTATGATCTTAAACCTTGCCATGAATGTCTCTCTTTATTACTTGCTTTCTTTAGTTATTTGCTTGATTTATTTTTCTTGCCATTTATTTTCTTGCCCTTTTAAAAACCAAACCCCTTTTGTTCCTTCCTAGCCAATAATCATACACTTCATTGCAATTCCTTATGAGACGACCCGGAGTCTAAATACATCGGTTAATTTTCATTTGGGGTTTGTTACTTGTGACAACCAAATTTAATTTGATGTGAGATTTGTTTGTTGGTTTGGAGCTATGCTTACAACGAAATTCTTCTTTCTATAAGAGAAATTCCTAAGCAACGCAATTCTCGCTATCAGGTCGTCCAAGTAATAAACCTTACGTGAGTAAGGGTCGATCCCACGGAGATTGTCGGCTTGAAGCAAGCTATGGTCACGTTGTAAATCTCAGTTAGGCGGATTCAAATGGTTATGGAGTTTTAATAATAAAAAGATAAATAAAACGTAAAATAAAGATAGAGATACTTATGTAATTCATTGGTGGGAATTTCAGATAAGTGTGTGGAGATGCCTCATTCCTTTTGAATCTCTGCTTTCCTACTGCCTTCATCCAATCCTTCATACTCCTTTCTATGGCAAGCTGTTTGTAGGGGGATCACCGTTGTCAATGGCTACCGTCCATCCTCTCAGTGAAAATGGTCCAGCTACGGGTTACGTAGGGCTAATCATCTGTCGGTTCTCGATCGTGTAGGAATAGGATTTACTATCCTTTTGCGTCTGTCACCACGCCCTACAGTCGCGAGTTTGAAGCTCGTCACAGTCATCCCATCCTAGATCCTACTCGGAATACCACATACAAGGTTTCGACTTTCCGGATCTCAAGAATGCTGCCAATTAATTCTAGCTTATATCACGAAGACTCTGATCGCAAGGAATTAAAGGCTCTGTTGTCAGGAGAGGCAATCAAATGCATGGACCAGGAATCCAAGAGAAACACATTCTAGCTTGTTTTCATGTAGAACGGAAGTGGTTGTCAATCACGCGTTCATAAGTGAGAATGGTGATGAGCGTCACATAATCATCACATTCATCATGTTCTTGTGTGTGAATGAATATCTTAGAATAAGAATAAGCATAAATTGAATAAAAGAACAAGAGTACTTTGCATAAATACTCGAGGAACAGCAGAGCTCCACACCTTAATCTATGGTGTGTAGAAACTCCACCATTGAAAATACATAAAAATAAGGTCCAGGCATGGCTGAGAGGCCAGCCTCTAAAATGTGATCAAAGGATCAAAAGGTAATCCAAAGATGATCCAAAGATGTGAGTACAATAGTAAAAAGTTCTATTTATACTAAACTAGTTACTAGGGTTACAGAAATGAGTAAATGATGCAGAAATCCACTTCCGGGCCCACTTGGTGTGTGCTTGGCCTGAGCATTGAAGCTTTCACGTGTAGAGGTCTTCCTTGGAGTTAAACGCCAGTTTGTAACTTGTTTCTGGCGTTTAACTCTACTTTGCAACTTGTTTCTGGCGTTTAACGCCAGAATAGGGCAGAAAGTTGGCGTTAAACGCCAGTTTACATCATCTAAACTCGAGAAAAGCATAGACTATTATATATTGATGGAAAGCCCTAGATGTCTACTTTCCAACGCAGTTGAGAGCGTGCCATTTAAACTTCTGTAGTTCCAAAGATTTAGTTTCGAGTGCAGGGAGGTCAGAAACCAACAACATCAGCAGTCCTTCTTTAGCCTCTGAATCAGATTTTTGCTCAGGTCCCTCAATTTCAGCATAAAAATACCTGAAATCATAGAAAAATACATAAAATCATAGTAAAGTCTAGAAATGTGAATTTTGCTTAAAAACTAATAAAAATATACTAAAAAGTGAATAAAACATACTAAAAATTATATAAAAACAATGCCAAAAAGCGTATAAATTATCCGCTTATCATTCCTTCCCTCAACCTAGGAGGTTTAGAAACTCATACTGAAATAAAAATATAATGTATAAATGAAAATAGGGCTGAATGATGGTAATGATGTACGAATAACATGAATATAATCCCTTAAATACCAAACAAATAACTAGTAAGGGGGGTAAAACAGTCTTTTTAGTGCAAAAATCCATTTCTGGTAGGGGTGAGGACGGGTAGCGAGTACCCGATTACCTGTCCAAACCAATGGGTAATTAGGTTTAATCTGAACCAAACCGATGTTCTTTGTTAGTGATTGGTTCGGGTATCGGATATGGGAGTGCGGAACCCAAACCAACCCGCGAACAACCAGTATATAGAGTTTGCTGCGTATCAGCTTTTGGGAGAGGCTCAGCATTGGTGGAAAAGAAAATGCCGCTTGCTACAACTTCAGAATGCCGACATCCCTTAGGATGTATTCCAAACTGCTTTCTATAAGAAGTACTTTCCTGAATCTGCAAGGGAAGCAAAGGAGATGGAACTTATGTAGCTGAAGCAAGGTTTCTTGTCTGTGGCGGACTATACTAGTCGATTTAAGGAGCTCTGTAGATTCTCTAGGTTGTGTCAGGGTGCCCTGGAGACCTATCAAAGCTGGAAATGCATTAAGTATCAAAGGGGCTTGAAGGACAATATCATGACTGTTGTGGCTCTTTTGAAGATTCGGATCTTCTCCGATCTTGTGAACAAGGTGAGAGTTATTGAGGAATGTGCAAAGACGGTAGCCTCGTCAAGGGACACTCATGGAAAAAACAATAATTGTGGACGTGGCAAGTACTTTCAGCCGAAGGGTCAGAATTTCAAGAAAGGAGGACATGCACCTTAAGGTCAAGGAAGCTTCAGAAAGAACATTTATGATCAGTACCAGCATGGCAAAGGGAGAGGGAATCAGAGGAAGGTTTCTCCGGATTTAATTTGTGATCTTTGTAGACGTTTTCATCCAAATGACTCTTGCAAGATTGGTATAGGTGGTTGCTTCAACTATAGTTTGCCTGGTCACATTGTGAGAGATTGCACTCGTGGGAAAAACCCGAATGCGGGTCAGAGTCAACTCCAAGGGCAAGAATTTGCTGTGAATGCCAAAGATGCTGCTAAGGCGGGATCTGTTGTTGAGAGGTATATGCTTAATTGGTGAAAAAACCTTAGCATTCATTTATTTCATTTGACAAAGTTGAGAAACTAGACTTGAAACTGTCAGAATTAGCATTTGAATTGCATGTACATACTCTGCATCAGACGGTGGTAACTAGGTTAGGTTGTAGGCAAGTAGGTTTCAAGCTTGAGGGTAGAGACTTCGTGCATGAGTTGATTTGTTTACCAATGGTTGGGTTAGAGATGATATTGGGGTTTGATTGGATGTCAAAGAATTGAGTTTTGTTGGATTTCTTTGAGCGGTCAATTCGATTTATGCCGGAAGGAGAAAATGGAGTAGTGGTAGCTGAGGGTTATTACCTGAACTCTGTAATGGTGCACTTTAGTGGGGGAAGAGTGTCAGGGTTATATACTGTTGGTTGCAAATGCATTAGGTGATAATCAGAAGTTAGATCAAATCTCGGTAGTTAGAGACTTTCCGAAAGTGTTCTCGGAAGATATTCCTGAGTTCCCACCTCAAAGGGAGATTGAATTTGCGATTTAATTGGTGCCGGGAGCCAGACCAGTATCAATTGCGCCATATAGAATGGCTCCGATAAAGCTGGCAGAATTAAAAACTCAGTTGGAAGAGCTTCTGAACAAGAGGTTCATTTGACCGAGTGTATCTCCGTGGGGAGCGCTAGTTTTATTGGTGAAGAAAAAGGATGGAGGAATGTGACCTTGTGTAGATTACCGACAGTTGAACAAAGTGACTGTGTAAAACAAGTACCAGTTGCCAAGTATAGATGACTTGATGGATCAACTGCAAGGAGCTGTAGTGTTTTCAAAGATTGACTTAAGATCCGGTTATCATCAGATAAGGGTGAAGGAGGATGACATTCCAAAAATTGCGTTTAGGACGCGCTATGGACACTACGAGTTTGCTGTGATGTCCTTTGGGTTAACGAGTGCACCTACTGTATTCATGGATTACATGAACAGAGTATTTTTTCCTTTTTTGGACAAATTCATGGTGGTTTTCATAGACGACATCTTAGTTTATTCTAAGACAGTGAAGGAGCATGAGGAACATTTGAGGATTGTGTTGCAAATTTTAAAGGAGCGAAAATTGTATGCTAAGTTGTCCAAGTGTGAGTTCTGGAAGGAAGAAGTAAAGTTCCTAGGACACGTAGTAAGCAAAGGAGGAATAGTTGTAGATCCTTCGAATGTAGAGGCGGTGATGGAATGGGAGAGACCAACGACGGTGACGGAGGTTAGAAGTTTCTTGGGTTTGGCCGGATGTTATTGGAGATTTATTGAAGGATTTTTCCAGATTGCACTACAGATGACTAAGTTGACAAGGAAGGAGGTGCCGTTTGTGTGGACGTCGGAGTGTGAAGAAAGTTTTCAGATCTTGAAACAAAAGTTAACTTCAGCGCCTGTTTTGATTTTACCAGAACTGCATGAACTGTTTGAAGTATACTGTAATGCTTCCTTGAAGGGTTTGGGTTGCGTGTTGATGTAACACCGAAATGTGGTGGCTTTCACATCACGTCAGCTGAGACCGCATGAGGTAAATTACCCAACTTATGACTTGGAATTAGCGGCGATTGTGTATGCATTGAAGATTTTGAGGCACCACTTGTACGGAGTGAGGTTTAGTGTCTTTTCTAATCATAAGAGTCTCAAATACATCTTTGATCAGAATGAGCTCAATATACGTCAGAGGAGGTGGATGGAGCTGCTAAAAGATTATGATTTTGAATTGAGTTATAACCCTGGGAAGGCGAACGTGGTGGCGGATGCATTGAGTCGGAAGTCTTTAACGATAGCTTAGATGAGAATAAAGGAAGAGGAGTTAGTGGATAAGTTTGTAGATCTTAGGCTGGATATTGGTGAAGTTTCCGAAAGAGCTTGTTTAAATAAGTTGCAGATTTCAAGTACGTTTTAAACAGAGATTCAGATGGCTCAGCAAGATGATCAAAATAGTCACCAATTATTTCAACCAATTGGCAAGAAAAGGCATGAGGAGTTTGCTAAGGATGATGAAGGGTTGTGGAGTTATAAGGAGAGAATCTCTATACCGGATGTCGGGGGTTTGAGGCAAGAATTGTTGTTGGAAGCTCACAATAGTGGGTTTTCCATTCACCCAGGAAGTACTAAGATGTACCATGATTTAAAGAAGGTGTTCTGGTAGCCTGGGATGAAAGGTGATGTAACTACAGTTGTGTCTAAGTTCCTGACATGTCAGAAGGTGAAGATAGAGCACCAAAAACCGTCGGGAATGTTACAGCCACTTGAGATTCCTCAGTGGAAGTGGGAAGGAATTGCAATGGATTTTGTGACCAGTTTATCGAGGACAAGGTCAGGATTTGATGCGGTTTGGGTGATCGTGGATCGCTTAACCAAGTCTGCTCACTTCCTACCTATTCGAGTGAACTATTCTATGGAGGAGCTGGCAAGGTTGTACACCAAGGAGATCATAAGGTTATACGGCGTGCCAACGAGCATAGTATCAGATCGTGATCCCCAATTCACATCAAGGTTTTGGGGAGCTTTCCAAAGAGCTTTCGGTATGAGACTATATCTTTGCACATCATATCATCTGCAAACTGATAGATAGTCAGAAAGGACTATTCAGATGTTGGAAGATATGCTAAGGGCGTGTATTTTGGATCAACCTGGAAGTTGGGACTGTTACATGCCATTGGTGGAATTTACGTACAACAATAGCTTTCATGCGAGCATTGGGATGGCTCCGTATGAGGCTCTATATTGACGGAAGTGCCAATCTTCACTTTGTTGGTATAAGACTGGTGAAGTAAGTATTTTAGGTCCTGACTTGGTAGCAGAAACAACTGAGAAGATTAAGAAGATTTGGGAGAGGATTCTAACTGCACAGAGTCGATAGAAAAGTTATGCAGATCAGAGAAGAAAACCATTGGAATTTGAAGTAGGAGAGCATGTATTTTTAGGGTTACACCAACAATTAGGATTGGAAGAGTGATTAAAACCAAGAAGCTGAATCCAAGATTCATAGGACCGTTTGAGATTCTGAGGTGATTCAGGCCGATGGCATATCAAGTAGCTTTGCCGCCTCACTTGTCTAACTTGCATGATGTATTCCACGTGTCACGACTCCGTAAATACACGTCAGATGCGGCTCATGTGTTAGAGCCCGAGTCGGTCGAGTTGAGGGAAAACTTGACATTTCAAGTCACGCCGGTGCGTATTGACGACACTAGTGTGAAGAAACTGCGAGGAAATAAAGTTTCATTAGTTAAAGTTGCTTGGAAGAGAGCAGGAGTGGAAGAGCATACTCGGGAATTGGAGTTCGAGATGCGAAAGGATTATCCCAAGCTATTCTCAGGTAATCACTAAATTTTGAGGACAAAATTTCTTATTTGGTGGGGAGAATGTAAGAACTGAGAATAATTAACCGTCTAATTAAATAATTAAATTGCCTAAATTAGGTTTCAAAAATTTAGAATGAGAATTAGAAAATATAAATATGATTTTTTTACTCAATAGATTTTTGTGAGTCAGAAAATGTATTTTCTGTAAAAAAACCGAGTAAAACCACGAACCGGCAGCCGAATCGGTCGAACAGGTTCAAGTCTATCCGGTACTGCATGAGAATAATTAAAAACAGTAGAAAACCTCTGGAAAATATTAAAAATTGAAATCCGGGCATTTATTTTAAAGTTTTGGGCCAAAGTTGGGCCAAACGGGTTAAAAAAAATACTAACGGGTTGGACCAAGCCCAATTGGGCCCAAGCCCAACATATAAAACCCTCCATTAATGAACCCATCAGCACACAACACTCTCATAAACACACCACCCAGTTGAGAAGAGAAGAGGGAAGAGAGTTTCCATTTCACTATTGATCATCATCTTCCCAAGCTCATAACTTAAGCTACGGAGCTCTGATCGCCGCACCATTTGTGGTCATGCGATCAACATGGAGAGCTCTACAAAACCCACCCCAGAAACTAGTAAGGAAATCACAAAATCTCTCTTAGCTTTTCCTTTCAAAAATTTGAAAATTTTAGGGTTTTGTATTGAGTGAAATTTTGTGATTTTGGTGTTTAGGTACACTCTAGCACTTGATTACTATTGGGCTTTGCTTCCAAAATTGTTGGGCAAGGTAAGAGTGTCTTAAATCCTTGTGAATATTGAGTAAGATGAACCCTAGGTTGATTGGTTATGAATTATGTGTATATATAGCTTGAAGTTGTGATTATTGGCATTTACTTGGAGCTTGGAGTTGAATTGATGGCTTGATTGAGTTTGAGAACTTGTGGAAGCTTGGTTGAGGTCATCTTGATGATTTAGTACATATTGGGAATCGGCCAAGGTATGGTTTTGGATTTCTCTATGTAATATATAATATTTTTGGACACTTAGGCTAGTGACCCATATGATTGGTTTGGATTGGTTGTTGAATTTGGTTGGTTGTGATGTATGATGAACTGATGTTGTTGCGTTGTTAAATAATGTTGTTGATGTATGATGTATAATGAATTTGGATGAGTAATATTGTTGATGTTGATTAATAATGTTGATTATTGGAATTGAGAATGAATGAGGTTGATGTTGAAAATTGATGATAATAGAATGACTATTGATGAGTTTGTTGGATGAAAAGGGGTTTAGTGTGAAATCAGGGAGAATTGGGAGTTGAGAAGTACATGATATGAGTAGTGGATTGTGATACAAATGGTAAAAATCTGATGTGGGATGGAGTTGATATAGTTTTAGTTTGGTTTTGGTTTTGAAAATAGAAAATTGAGAACCTTGTGAAATTTTGGTAAAAACAGATTTTTGGTGAACTTTGACGGATCATAACTTGAGCCTCAGTTTTGAAAATTTCTTGAAATTTGCTTTAAATTAAAGTTCATTGAAAAATATTTAAATGGATATAAAGTTTATAGGAAATGGAGTTTTGTGAAGGAAGTTATGATCATTCAAAGTTTGGTGTCAAAAATATGAATTCTGTGCATGCTGCAGAATTTGTGATTTTTGGTTTGCATGCGCACGCACACCCCTTTGAATTTTTGAACTTGTGCACACACACAGCCTTGTGTGCACACACGACAAACGAAGTTTTGCAAGCTGTGTGCACGCACACATTGGAAAGTGTATGCTGTTGAGGGCGTTCGCACGCCTTCTGCGAGTGAACAGAATTGGAAAATATTACACTTGTGCATACGCACACCTCTATGCGGACGCACACATTTTGAAAATCATTCTGGGTGTGCGCACGCACACCCTGTGCATACGCACATGCCTTGTTTTTCAACTAAAATCTTGTTTTCAACTGTTTCACCTTTCCAACAAGCTTGTAAACTTCTGTGACACATATTTAAGACCTTTTGGGCTTGTTTTTGGATTGTTAAAACATAGAGAAAGTCTTAGGTGGAATTATTTGGCATTACCTTGAAAAGTTAGAAGATGAAGGCTTTGGTTTCTAGTCTACTAAGGATGGGTTTGGTGGAGTGAGAAGGAAGAATAGTATATGAATTGAGAAACTAATGAACTAGTGAGTTCGGAATTGAAATTATGAATTGACAGTGGTTGAGATGAGTCGAGGACTCGGAGTTACAATGATGAATCATTGGTATACTAAAATAAAGAATTTTTGAAAAACCACTACTGTAACATTTTAAATTGAGATTGTTGAGACGTTATGCGCTTGCTAGGGACGGTGGTTGGATCCCGCCTGTCGAGGTAGTAGCGGCAGCATAAGGGCGGTGGTTCGTCTCGCTTGCGTTGAGATGTGAGATTCGTGGCAAGAGTATCTCGCTAGCATCCCTTCGGATCACTAGAGTGTGCAGATACAAAATCTTGGACGTTGTTCCGAGCACCATATCTCGTGGGTTCCTATTATGATTTCGAAGGGGGACATTCCCATGGAGATGTGTCGGGTTGGCAGTTGAACCGACAATGTGGTATTACAGCCAATAGGACAGGCATTCATCATGTGCATCTTCTATCTGTTTGTTTGCTTTGCCAACTTATAATTGTTTGCCTAATTGTATAACATGCCTAATTGCCTACTTGAATTACTTGCCATATATGCCTATACTTGTGTTTTACTTACATTGATATTATCTGTGTTTTCTACTGGGATTGAGGAGGTTCGGAAGGCGGTGGCGATGGGATCGCATGGAGGATAGGTTGGTGAAGGCTATGGGACAACAAAGAGTTGTTAGTTTAGAAATCCAATAAGTTAGATTACCCTTTTATTATGGTGAAGGTTTAATTTATTCTTTCATGTTTTAGTTATGCTTTAAGATGAATATTGTGATGGATACGAAGTTTTAGGATTGCCTCTAGCATCCCGAAGTATTATATCTTACATCACTGGACATTGTTACCATACTGAGAATCTCCAGTTCTCATACCATATTCTGTCGTTGTTTTTCAGATGCAGGTCACAACCCACCTCGGTGAGTTGCTTTGGTGGTAACAGAGCGGAGGATCTCTATCTGTTTTGAAGTTTTTTGATTATTTTGCTTTGTTCTCTCATCTTTTGTATTTACTTTTTCCTAGAGGCTTATTCTGAGAGAGAAACTTGAATAAGTTGTTTTTAACTTTCAGAATCCTGTATGGTCTGTATATAACTAGCTGGCTTAAACTCCGCGAGTCGTGGCTAGATCTTTATACTATTATACTCTGATATTTTGTTATATTATATCTATTTCTTTTGCATTAAGTTTGTAGCTTCGTGTGTATGTTTTGCGCTTTTTAAATCTTGTTTTGAGTTGTATCCTTCATCGGACTTCTAGAATATATTACTTCTTTCTATATGGTATGTATAAGCTTTAGAATTATCATACCCTTTGATTAACCTTTGTTTTACAATGCAAGGTAAGGCTTAGGGTAATTAGGGTGTTACAAAATACAATAGTATATAATCAAGAAATATTAAGACTAGAATCTAGATGAAGAAAAAAAGACCAAAGATGTATAAAACAGAGATATAAAGTACAAAACATTCACACACAATAACTAAAGCGCATTGGCACGAAAGGAACAAAGCACGATATATAAAACCTTGTAAACAACTACAGGATAAACAAGGTAGTTAATATAAGATGAACAAGTTATATATATTAAAAAGGTAACCAGCCATAGTCCGCGGAGTTTAGGCCTACTAGATAAACAGGATACAACATAGTTTTTGATAAAAACAGATACATCCTGTCTCTCAAAGTTTAAGCCTCTAAGGCAACAAAGTAAAGTAATCAAAAGTGAGAGACTGAGAGGTACTATAACAAAATAAAACAAAAGTAAAGCTAAACCATCCTCTACTCTGTCACCATCCGCCAACTCACCGAGGTGGGTTGCAACCTACATCTAAAACACAACAACATATGGTATGAGAACTAGGGATTTTCAGTATGGTAACAGTACCCAATAGATAAGATATAAGGTTCTGGGAAGCCAAAGACAATCCTAGAACTTCAAACCGATATAAAATTCAACTTATAATTAAATCTTAAACCGTAAAAGGTCTTCTAAATTAAGGATTTTCTATTCTACATAATATCGTTGTCCCATAGCCTTCGCCAACCTATTCTCCATTAATCCCATCGCCGCCGCCTACCGAGCCTCTTCAATCCCAGTAGAAACCTGAAATAGATGCAAGCAAGTAAAACGCAAGTAAATAGCATATACCGCAAGTAATTTAATTAGCAAGTAAACATGTTACAAGTTGGCACAATGCAAGTAAAGAAAGAAAACAAATGCATAATAATGCATATAATGAATGTTGTCTTATTGGTTGTGATATCACTTTTTGGTTCAACTGCCAACCCGACATATCCCCTCGGGATGTCACCTTTCTATCACGAATATACAATTGTGCCTTGGAATATAGTGCCCAAGCACACTCTTACGGGATATAGTGCCTGAGAACAATCTTGTGACAAGAAAGGTGATGCGTGAGCATCTTCTCTATATTTTCCTAGTGAATTTGAGTCATGTGCAATTCTGTTTATTTTAGGTAGCATTTGACTGGATTTGATGGAGTTTTCTGCAGAAAAAGAGAAGAAAGCGAATGATGCTATCAACCCTGACCTCTCTGCACTCAAACCTGAATAACACGGGCTACAGAGGTCCAACGGACGTGATTTCAGTGGCATTGGAAAACTAACTTTTAGAACTTTCCAACGATATATAATAGTCCACACTTTTGTCCCACCAATTCGGCCAAGGCTGCGCCTAAGTTGAGATTTCTCAAGTTAGGCGCAAGACAGCATCAACAATACGCAACAATGAGGGACTTACACGAAGACTTTCAGGCGGCGTTTGCAACAAGCAAGACTTTATAAGGCTGCAGAGTCCACTATGGATCACAATAATGCTGTTAATGCTAATGTGGTAAATCCGGATGGGAATGAACAACCTAGGAGAGTGCTTGGCTCTTACACTGCTCCTACTGCAGATCTTTATGGAAAAAGCATTGTGGTGCCTCCTATAGCTGCAAATAACTTTGAACTAAAGCCACAGCTAGTCACATTAATGCAACAAAACTGTCAATATCATGGACTCCTTCAAGAAGATCCCAATTAGTTTATCTCTAATTTTCTACAGATTTGTGATACTGTGAAAACTAATGGGGTGAATCCTGAGGTGTACAAACTCATGCTCTACCCATTTGTCTTGAAGGACAGAGCAAAGTTGTGGCTAGATTCCCAACCCAAGGAGAGTTTGGATACTTGGGACAAGGTTGTTACTGGGTTTCTTACTAATTTTTTCCCACCAAAGAAGCTGACTAAGCTTATGGTGGAAGTTCAGACCTTCAGGCAGAAGGATGGTGAAACTCTTTATGAAACTTGGGAAAGATACAAGCTACCGACTAGGCAATGCCCTCCGGACATGTTCTCCAAATGGACCCAACTAAATATCTTTTATGAAGGCTTGGGTGAGATGTCCAAGATGTGCTTAGATAATTCTGCAGGTGGTTCATTGCACATGAAGAAGACACTGGAGGAGACTATTGAGCTTATTGAGTTGGTTGCTAGCAACCAATATTTATACTCATCTAACAGGAATCCTATGAACTCTGAGGTTCCTCAGAAGAAAGGTGTTATGGAAGTAGAAGCTCTTAATACTATCCTTGCTTAGAATAAATTTTTGAGCAGATGAATTTAATTACTCAACAGTTGAGTGGAATGCAAGTTTCAGCTATCAACACCCAAAATCCACCTCAAGAGGTCCCTTATGACATGACAGGTAATTTTGTGCAAAATGAAAATTATGATTATGCTCAATCCTCTTCTGAACAAGTAAATTACATTGAGAGTGGTCCTAGAAACCCCAATAATGATCCATACTCTAAAACATATAATCAAGGGTGGAAAAATTGCCCAAATTTTGGGTGGAAGGACTAACCTCATAGATCTCAGAATTTCAACAATGATTCTCACGGCGGTTTCCAACAGAACAATCATAATAACCGCCAATTTTAGTCTCATCAATAACAACCACATTGGCAGGCAGATTCTCAACCCCAACAAGATTCTAATTGGGAGATGATGAAAAATTTTATGAAGGAAACCAGAGCTTCCATTAGAAACTTGGAGGTGTAAATAGGCCAACTGAGCAAGTAAATACCTGAGAGGTCCTCAAATACATTTCTGGGTGATACAGTGGTGAATCCAAGAGAGGAATGCAAGGCTATCACCTTGATAAGTGGACAAGTAGCAAGTATGGAAGCATAAGTTAATGAGGAGCCAGTTGAAAAAGAAGCTCTAGATGAGAAGAAGGAAGAAGTAGAGCACGCCCCTCCAAAGCGTGCGGAAAACCCATTCTCGCACTCTCTTGACACTTATCCTACATTGCCAAAGGCTCCTGAATACAAGTCTAAAATGCCATATCCTCAGAGACTTCAAAAGGAGACCAAGGACAAGCAGTTTTCAAAGTTCTTGGAAGTCTTCAGAAAGCTACAAATCAATATTCCTTTTGCTGAAGTTTTGGAGCAAATGCCTCTCTATGTCAAGTTCATGAAGGAGCTCTTGTCAAAGAAGAAGCCTTTAAGGGGAGATGAGACAGTGGTCCTGACTAAGAAATGTAGTGCCATAATTCAGAATAACTTGCTAAGGAAAATGCTAGATCCAGGAAGCTTTCAAATTCCATGCACTATTAGGAGCACAACCTTTAAGAAAGCATTATGTGATCTGGGAGCAAGCATCAATTTAATGTCCTTGTTTGTGATGAAGAAGCTACAAATTCAAGAGCCACAACCCACAAGGATAGCATTACAGATGGCAGATAAATCTATGAAGCCTGCATACGGATTAGTGGAGAATATCTTGGTCAAAGTGGGTAAGTTCTTCCTCCTAGTAGATTTTGTGATTCTTGACACAGGGGAGGATGAGAATGCCTCTATAATTCTAGGAAGACCATTCCTAGCCACTGGAAGAGCTCTGATTGATGTGGAAGAAGGTGAATTAGTGCTTACAGTGCATGATGAGCAACTAGTCTTTCATGTCTTCAAAGATATACATTCAGCAGGTGAAGAAGAGAGGTGCATGCAGACTGAACTTATTGATCCAAACCTTCAAGAATCCCCTGATGATGCACAGCAAAATCTGCAGCTCAAACCTCCTTTGGTGACAATCAATAAAATTTTTCCTGACATCAAACCTAAGTTTGGTGTCAGGAATGCATCATCCACCAAGGAGGAGGTTTCTAGAAAGAAGAAAGTACCCAAAGGATGGAGAAACAAAAAGATCCCCACTGAAGGTTTCTCCTCAAGAATGAAAGTGGTGTTGACTAGCAATCTAGTGTGAATTTATACAGTAAACATAATCCTCTCTCTAGAGCATATTGAGATACTTTATAGAGACACAAGAAAGAAGTTCAAAGTAAGGAATGAAGAGTTGAGCCCCTACGATCCTCCTCCTTAGAGGAGCTGATCGTCAAGCTAGTGACGGTAAAGAAGCGCTTGTCGGGAGGCAACCCGATAATTTTGTATCCTTAGTTATTTTTCGTAGTAGTAGTTTTTTTATTTATTTGATTTTTATTGAGTTTTTACTGTTTTTCTTTCATTTTACGTGTATTTTGATCATGCAGCTATTTTAGAACAGAAACCGAACACTTCAAAAAAATTTTGCCTATCTCCAAGTTTAGCGTGGGAGAGTTGAAAAAAAAAAACATGCAAGCTGGTCCCACAACACCCCTCTTCATCCACTTATTCCCTTTCTCCTTATTCCTGTGATCACCCCCACCCTCCCCTATTAATTAACCATTAAACCCAACACCTCTCCCCACCCTCCCCTATTAATTAACCATTAAACCCAACACCCCCTTCTATATATATCTCTCTAATAAATAAATAAATAAATATATATATATTAGACGCGCATATACATATAATGGCATATAATAAACCCCCCCCCCAATTATATAACATATAATATATATACTTATATTACTACCCCATCTTTATATATATATATATATATATATATATATATATATATATATATATATATAATAACCCCCTTATATACATATACGTTCTCTCCCTTTCTATACATATATTAAATAATTCAATAACTATATATATAAAATAAAAATAAAAATAAAATAAAAATAAAAAAATAAAAAGACAATATATATTTTAATTATTTTAACCTCTCTTGTTCTTTTATCATTTTATTCTTCTTTTATTATAATATTTGTTTTTACTCCTCTGTATGTCTTTTTATGTCCCTCTTTGTTTTCAGTTCTTTTTTGCTTGAGAACAAGCAAATTTTTAAGTTTGGTGTTGTCGCTTCGCTTTTTGGCTTTTCTGTTTATTTTAATAGCATCAAAGGGAGACAAATCATCTTCACGGAGAAGCACAACCAGAAGAATCAGATGGCCACTAGGATAACTGAGGTGGTTGAGTTCCTTTCATTCTATATTTCCTCCCGTTCTTATTATGTTATATTCCTGTTTTCTGTTTATTTTGTTATTGCATGATCAGTTATATTTTCAATTCCTAGGTTATAATATAATTTACTGTCTATTTTGTTATTTGATTTTCTTTAATGTTGAAAGGTGTCTCATGTATTACCCACTAAGCTTCAAATCAAAAAGAATAAAAAAAGAAAAAAAATATAGTGAATGATAAATTGAGTTTAATTTTAAGAGTAGTCTCATTTATCCAAATGTGGTGGTATTTTATGTGACTCTGAATGCATGATATGAACAGTGCATATTTAAATTTGAATAAAAGAATGTTGATGTACAAGGAACAGGAATTTAGAGAACTATTATGAATTCTATGCAATAAGTGAAAGTTTAATTCTTGAAGCAAAAGAAACAGCAAAGAAAAATAAAAGCAAGGTCCAAGGCTCTGAGCATCAATGACTAGGGAGGTCAGACATGATTAAAAGTTCAAAGAGTTGTTTCCCTGGTCATATGCATGTGGTGTGATTGTGTCAAGTAATCCTTGAGATATAATACTAAGAGTCGAGATCAAATTCATTTAACAGAGTATGCCAAAGGCTTTGAGCACTACTGTCTGGGAGTAACTGAAAGAAAAATCAGAACTTGAAGAGAGTTCTCCATTTATGTGCTTGTGATGTTTTTGTGTCAATGAAGCTTGAGACAAAACATTTAAAGTCACGGCTAGGCTCAAGGTGCAAAGCACTAAAGAAAAGAGAATCAAAGGAAATTTTTTGTGTTCAAGGATTAAACTAAAGTACAAAAGATTAGAGAATTCATAATATTATCCGGATTCTGATTCCGAATGACAGTGACATCCTTCTGATTCAAAGGAGAGTGAGATGCCAAAACTATTCAAGATTGCAGTTGTAAACCCCACTATAAGAAGAGACATGAGCTTAATTGAAATCTTATTCTCATGCAAATTCACATCCTAAGCCTATATTAGTTTGGTTGCTTGAGGACAAGCAACAATTCAAGTTTAGTGTTATAATGCGTGAGCATCTCCCCTATATTTTCCTAGTGAATTTGCATTTAATTTATTGAGTTTAATCAAGAATTAATTATCTTTTAGCCACTATGGATGTTACTTTGAGTCATGTGCAATTCTGTTTATTTTAGGTAGCATTTGGCTGGATTTGATGGAGTTTTTCGCAGAAAAAGAGAAGAAGGCGAACGATGCTGTCAACCCTGACCTCTCTACACTCAAACCTGAATAAATCAAACTACAAAGGTCCAATGGACGTGATTCTAGTGGCGTTGAAAAGCTAACTTTCAAAGCTTTCCAATGATATATAATAGTTCACACTTCTCTCCCACCAATTCGGCCAAGGCTGCGCCTAACTTGAGATTTCTCAAGTTAGGCGCAAGACAGCATCAACAACACGCAACAATGAGCGTGACTCCAAGTAAGGCGCACTCAAACTTGAGTTTGGCGCATGCCACAACAAAAGCACGCCACATTGATTTTGCTTCACTCAAGTAGGGCACAGCAACACAAGTCTTGTAGCTCCAATCACTGCATACCTCAAGTAAGGCGTGGCTTGAAGCCAAGTTAGGTGTGCCTCCCTACGAAGCAAGTGGTCCCTATTCATCAATTGAAGGCGTGCGGATTGCTTTAATTAATTCTGATTTAAACTTTATTTTTATTTAAAAATAGGAAAAGATATTATTTAGTTTAAAAAAATATATAATTTAAATTTATTAAGATTAGATATAAAAGGAAAAAGAAACTTCTCTTCTGGAAGAATCTACCTCATTCTATAAATTACAGTTTACCTGAATCCTAGTTTTTCTCTCTGAACCATGAGCAACTAAACCTCCACTGTTAAGGTTAAGAGCTCTGTTTATTGTATGCATTGATTCTATTGTTTTTCTAATTTAATTCATGTATTGATTTATATTTCAAGAATTGTTTTCGTTCTTTATTTTATGAAATTGGGTGGAACGGAAGTATGACCCTCTTTCTAATTGAGTTCTTGTATAACTTGAAAAAGCTCTTTATTTGAATAACAACTTGAAAACATATTCTCATAAATTTCTAATTATCTGGATTTAATGGGATACGTAACATATAATCCTCTTATATTTTGGTAATTAGGATTTCTGTGGCATATAACTAGAATTGAACTTCACCCCCTAATTGGAATTAATTGACCAAGGAATTGGCGGTTGATGAGAGTTATAGGAGACTAAAAAAGGTCTAAGGAATTAGGGTTTAGTCATATATAGTTGCCATAAATTAAATCTTGCATGATTAAAATAGTTAGTAAGAAAAGTCAATCAAGGAAATAGATAACTCTGATGCCTTAACTATCTCTCCATATATTATTTCTAACTTATTTACTGCCTGTCTTCTGATATTCAGAATTTACTGTTAATGCTTTGAACTCTCAAAACTATTTTCTGCTTGTCTAACTAAGTAAATTAATCAACCATTGTTGCTTGATCCATTAATCCTCATGGGATCGACCCTCACTCACCTGAGGTATTACTTGGTACGACCCGGTGCACTTGCCGGTTAGTTTGTGGTTAGAAATTCGGCACCAAAAGGATGTGAATGGAAAACAGTACCTCAGACCTCACATCTCAAAGTAAGCGAGATTAACCACCGTCCTTGCCAGG
The DNA here is from genome assembly GCF_003086295.3 of Arachis hypogaea. Classification (NCBI taxonomy): domain Eukaryota; kingdom Viridiplantae; phylum Streptophyta; class Magnoliopsida; order Fabales; family Fabaceae; genus Arachis; species Arachis hypogaea. Next base: position 49,718,954 of record NC_092040.1, read on the forward strand.
TGCATAGTGACATACCAATCAAATATATCAGAATATATGTCCAGTTCAGTGATCACTTCTCATTCTCATCAGTTCCAAATGCTTCAATCTTTCATTTTTCTCAATTCTTTATCAATGCAACTCTCTGCCAATTCGCTCTCCATCCACAGAACTTTCTAAGCCTAAGTCTCCGTCTCTAATCTCATAACAGAAATATCCATTTAAGTCTACTCAAGGTACTCTTCCTTATCCCAAAGTCTAAATACTAGCTTGAGGATTTTAAACAATAATTACGAAGTTTTAGAAAGCTAGAGGATTACTTACAAACTCAAGAATCATTTTCCAACAAAACATGGGTCTGATAAACCCCATTTTTAGGGTTTATCTTGTATTGATTTTAAGGGATTTTATGACCTTTTACTCACATTTATTCAATGAATTAGCATGATTTTGTGATTGTCTCCTTATTTGTACTTAGATGTGAAAACATGCTTTTTAGGCCTTTAACTTGATGATTTTAATCTCCCTTTGATTCCACTAGATGCCTTGATGTGTTTGTTGGTGATCTCAGATTGAAAAGGCTAGGAATGGATCAAAGGAGTGAAGAGAAAAGCATACAAAGTGGAGAAATCATGAAAAGTCAAAGAAGTTGAACTCACCCATGGACGCGCGCGTACCTGGCACTTACGTGCACCTTGCGAAATACCCCATGGACGCATACGCGTGTTGTGCGCGTACGCGTCAGTGCTGGTTTATGATTTTTTTAATGAAAATGTGGTCAGCGAATTTAGAAAGGTTGTGGGGCCCAATCCCAACCAACTTTGGCGCCTAAACTGCTATTTAAAGCCAATGATTGAAGAACAAAGGGGATTCACTCACTTAGAATCAGTCACACTCATTAGAATTAGTTTAGAGTTAGTTTTAGAGAGAGAAGCTCTCACTTCTCTCTAGGATTAGAATTAGGATTAGGTTTAGTTCTTAGATCTAGGTTTTCATTCACTCTTTCTTCTACTTCTACTTCTCAATTCCTTGTTGTTACATTCATCATTCTTCCATTCTTTTGTTGTAATTTCCTTTACGTTGTTCTTATATCTTGTTGTAGATCTACTCTTGTTCCTTCTCTTTTCTTTCAATTCAATTAGAGATAATTCATAATAATTGTGTTGCTTTTAATTGTTGTTGTTAATTCATTGCAATAATTGTTGTTAGATTTCATTCTTATTGTAGATTTTATATGCTTTCCTTTTATGCCTTCCAAGTGTTTGATGAAATGCTTGGTTGGGTTTTAGTATAGGTTTTGCTCCTCTTGGCCTAGGTAGAGTAATTAGTGACTCTTAAGTTATCTAATTACTTTGTTGATTGATAATTAGAAGTTGCTAATTGATTTGAATGCCTCTAAAGCTAGTCTTTCCTTTAGGAGTTGATTAGGACTTGAGGAATCAAATTGATTCATCCACTTGACTTTCCTTCATGGTTAGAGGTTAACTAAGTGGGAGCAATGAACAATTTGTTGTTACAATTGAGGAGGATAACTAGGATAGGACTTCTAATTCTCATATCTTGCCAAGAGCTTTGTTAGTTGTTAGTTTATTTTCTTTGCCATTTATAATTCTTGTATGTCTAAAAACTTAGAAACCCCAAATATAACTCACAGCCAATAACATGACACTTCATTACAATTCCTAGGGAGAACGACCCGAGGTTTGAATACTTCGTTTATAAATTTTAGGGGTTTGTACTAGTGACAAACAACTTTTTGTATGAAAGGATTATTGATTGGTTTAGAAACTATACTTGCAACGAAAATTCATTTGTGAAATTATATACCATCAAAAATCCAATCATCAAAAATGGCGCCGTTGCCGGGGAATTGCAATGGTGTTATTTTATTGGTTATTGTACGTATGTGAATAGTGTGAATATCTTGCTTTTTGCTTTAATTGCTAATTGTAGAGTTTTGTTTCTCTTGTTTTCTATTGGCTTTTATTTTTATTTTCTCTTTTCATCATGAATTCTCACTTTGGCTATGAGTGTGATTACAATTATGTTGTAGGAGATGTGAATTTTAATGACAACATGAACCAAGGATGGGATAATCAAAGGTGGGAGGAGCCATATGCATATGATCAATCCTCTTGGCAACAACCTCCACCAATGCACTATGAAGAAGAGCCAATTTTTTATGCATACCATTCCAATGGCTATGGTGAATCTCCTTGTGACTTTCAAGAACCACCACCATATGCCTATGAACCCCCTCCTCAACATGATCCTCAACCATACTCACAAGTCTCCTTTCACCCAATACCTCCATATGACCCTAATCCTTATCCACCATGCCAACCACCTTTTGAGCCATATCAGCCACACATAGAACTGCCACCATTCCAACCTCAATACTTCCAAGAACCACCTCCAATATATGAAAATTTCCAACCATAAGATGAATACTACTTTCCACCACAACCTCCCATGGAAGAATACTTATGTCCTTCAATCCAAGAGCCCTATGATCCTACTCATGATATCCAAGAGGAACAAGAGTCAAGGGATCATCTCAAGAAAGCATTGGATCAATTTCAAGCAACCATGGAGTGTGTTGTGCAACAAGTGGAAAGAATGGAAAATATTGAACCACCACAACTCTACCAAGAAGAACCATATTCCTATTTTGAACCTCTCCCCCAAATTGATGAACCCTTCCATCCACCCCAACCTCCAATGGATGACATCCTTGATGTTCTTGTTCAAGGACAAGAAGAGATGAAAAGGGATGTGCAAAATTTCATGGCCGCCTTGGATGCAGTAACAAATCAATTAGCCTCCCAATGCTTGAACACTCAAGGAACTCCCATGGCTACATGTGGAGAATCGAATGAAGAACATAGCATGAAGGAGAGATTGGAAACTCCGGTGAGAAATGAGGGAAGTTTCTTTATATTGGAACAATTGGAGGAAGCTTTAATTGTTGAAGACAAGGAAGAAGTGGTAGAAGACTTAGGAGATACAGAGCCTCCATGGGAATATAGAGTTGAAGAAAATCCCTCCAAGATGATTGAAATTGATCCTAGGGAGGAAAGTGCACACCTTCCAAGGCATATTCCATATGAAGACTTGGATGGGATAGAGCAAGAATTGAGTTTACTTGGTGATGAAGATCAAGCATCAAGTCTTAGTGGTGAAGAATCCTTTGAGCATGAAGAACCTTCTCCAGTTGGATTTGAAAGAGTTGAGGAGGTAAATTTTTCTCACCCTCCCTATTATGATTTGAGTATGGGAAAAAGTTTAGATAAAATTGTTGAACAAATGATTGAGATTAAGAGATCTTGTGAAGAGGTGGAAGTCCCTAGAAATAGAAAAATGAGGGTTGGTTATGCTTTGTCAAGATCTTTGGAAGCATCTTTGCCTAGGTTGCCATCTACACCTTCATTTGAGTGGGTGAAATTCATTTCTATTAGCTTTATTATCCCACTTGAATATGGTTTTCTTGAAATGGATGGCCAACTTAGGGAAGTTTGTAGGATGAAGTGTAAGCGAAAAAGGTTTTGTGGTGGGTGTTGCAAATCAAGGCTCATTATGGTTGATGCATCAAACATGAGATATAAAGGTTGGAGTAGTGCTCAAATAGATGGGTCTAGGAGGATTGTTGGCCACTATATAGAGAATTCACCTTACTCAGCACCCGATTGGACAAATAATGATGATCAACTTCAAGATGGGTGGGAAAATAAAGTGTGGGATCCCGGATTACAAGAAGAGGATCGACAATGGGAGCCCCAAGCTTGTGAAGAACTCCATCAACACTTGGCCCAATCCATAAGAAATCTTGGGGCACAATGGAGAACCAAGCATTGGTGGGAGTTCCAAGATGAATACAAGCACAAGCCACCTTGATGAGGAGCTCCCCATAAGTCCAACTTAAGGACAATAAACAAAAGTGCTAGGTGGGAGACAACCCACCATGGTAATATCTTTTCATTTTCCCTTTTATAGATATTGGTAGGAATTAGCTTGATTTCATGTTTTGTTTAGTTAGTTGAGTATATTTGGTAGTATAATATGCTAAATAAGGTTTTAGGGTGTTTTGGTAACAGTTTGGAGGTTTGGAATGCTTGGATTGGTGCAAAAACATAGAAAAATTTTGAAAAACAGAGCACCATCCATGCGTACGCGTACCTGGAGCGTACGCGTAATCTAGCATTTTCGACCATCCACACGCACGAGCACATGACGTGTACGCGTGGATGCAGAAGTTCCACCCCCAGTCAAAAGACCCGAGAGTTGGGCCTGCATTGTGCGAAAATTGGGCCTGAGGCACAAACCAACTCGCGCGCACGCGCACATGCCGCGTAGGTGCCACTTTCGAAATAAGCCATCAACGCAGATGCACCTTGTACGTGCACGCATCGCATCCATTGCACCACTATCCGCGCGCGCGTCATGCGTGCGTATGCGCGGATATCCTTCTTTCACTACATTTCTTTTCTTCTCCTCTTTCCGTTTCTTTCCTTCTCCTTTCTTCTTCCCTCCTTCTACCCTTCATCTAACACTTCCAAACACCACTTATAACCATTTAATTAGTCAGTTACTTAGTTTAGTTTTCATTTTATTTTCTCTCTTTTCATTATAAGTGTTGGATTATTGACTTTGTTTACTATACATTGCTGCTTACCGTTAACTACATGTTATCTTAGCATGAATGCTTTTAGATAATCTTTGATGGATTCTATTGTTGATGTTATATTTTGCTACTTGGTTTTGAGTTTTTCATGCTTACCTTTTGAAAAATACCAAGTGATGAGAATTGCCTTTGAGCTTGTAACTCTTCTTGAATTGCAGGATTTGGCCACCATGTGATTTGAACTCTCTCCTTGATTAGGCAATTTCTTAATGGATGTTCTGCATTTACCTTAATGCATTATGCTTCTTGTTCATATTCATCCATATGTTTATATCTTGAATGCTCTCATGCTTCTTTAATACTTGTTTTACCTTACAAGTTTACTTAAAGCATCTCAAGCACACTAGGATAAAGTGAGGTGTATACTTTTTTTGTGACATCACTTTTTATGTTAACATGTGTTCTAAACTGCACAATTTAGAATTCACACACTTATTTGTCATTAATGTCACACTAATTCACTCATTCAATTCTAGTGATTTACCTCACTCCAACAATGTACGCTTCCTTGCTTTTGTTTTCTCATCTTATGGTGTTGTTTTCTACTTTTCATGATGGATGCACCACAAGCAATAACGGGAGCAAGACTAAGAACATGCAGCAATCCGGAGATTCACCGTCCCCCTTGATCATCTTTGAATGCACCGAGGACGGTGCAAACTTTTAAGTGTAGGGAGGTCGTCCGACCGGTCGGCGATTTTGAGTGAAAAGTTTCTAACTCCAACACGTTTGCATTTCATTCTAGGATTTTATGATTTTACCTACATTTTCTTATTTTTTGCATATATATACACAATAAGCTTAGTCAAAATAATGAGATTTTTCAAGAATTCTATCTATAGGGCATCTCGACTGATTTGAGTGAAAACTTTTTCATAGAACTTGCTTGAATTATATATCTTGTGGATTATGTTTTGAGCTAAGAACACAAGCTTGTGAGATTTGAGCCTAATGGTGTGGTTACATCTTATAACCACTTATTTTTCCTTCTTGTGTGCATTATTCTCTTTCTATGATTGTAATCTTTGATTTGTTTGATTCTTTATGTCCATTATTTTGTATATTCATGCATTTATATGATTGAGGCCATTGTTTCATTAGCTCACTTACCCAAATAGCCTTACCTTTTATCTTCCATTGTTAGCCAATTTGAGCTTACGCTTAACCCACTTGTTCTTTAATTTAGCACATTACAAGCCCTAAAGCGAAAAAATAATAAATGTCCTTATTTGGATCTTTGATTAGCTTAGGCTAGAGTGTGTGTATCATTCAAGTGTGGGAATCTTGGGACATTGGGGGAATAAACGGATAGTTTTGTATTGTTATTGTAAATATTTGGGAATTGGGTGCATGTTCATGTCTTGATTAGATATATAGACCTTATACATTGATGTTCTTGTATATGGTTTGAAAGAAAAAAAATGAGAAAAAAAAAAGAAGAAAAGGAAAAGAAAAAGAAAAATAATATGAAAAAGAAAAAGAAGAAAAAGAAAGAAATAAAAAGGGGATAAAATGCCCCAAAGTAAAGTCCAATAAAGATCAATGCATAAGTGTTATGAAATGAAAAGAAAATACATGAGTATGTGAAAAAGAGAAAAGTGGGTAGTTAGGTTAGCTTTGAAATTGTATAGGATGTCATAGGTTAGGTGGAAAGTTTAAGCTTATCAAAGATTCAAATTTCAAGCTCACTTGACCAAATATGCATCCTACCTTGACCCTAGCCCATTACAACCTAAAGAAAAGACCTCATGATACTTGTATGCATGCATGGAATAAATGTTGATTGTTAGAAGAAGAACAAATCTTGAAAAGCATGATTAGGGAAGAATTCAGTGAATCGACCCTAAACACTTGAGTAAATAGAGTGAAAACACCACCGGTGAGGGTTCAATTGCTCAATTACATGTTTCCACCTACACTCATCAACTTTTCATGCAAGTTCGTAAAAATATTTAATAACTCAATTCAATTATGGATTAGGGTCCTTAGCCTTCGTGCATATATGCTTCTTGGGAATTGATTTATTTTGACCAAGCAATTGCATTCATTTAGATAGTTGCATTTAGATAGGTTACATATAGTTAGTTTCCATTGAATAAATGCCATACCCTTACATCATTCTTGGTTTAAGCATGACGACATGCTTGGTTTAAGTGTGGGGAGGTTGATAAACCCCATTTTTAGGGTTTATCTTGTATTGATTTTAAGGGATTTTATGACCTTTTACCCACATTTATTCAATGAATTAGCATGATTTTGTGATTGTCTCCTTATTTGTGCTTAGATGTGAAAACATGCTTTTTAGAATTCAGAAGGGTTGTGGGGCCCAATCCCAACCAACTTTGGCGCCTAAACTGCTATTTAAAGCCAAGGATTGAAGAGCGAAGGGGATTCACTCACTTAGAATCATTCACACTCATTAGGATTAGTTTAGAGTTAGTTTTAGAGAGAGAAGCTCTCACTTCTCTCTAGGATTAGGATTAGGATTAGGTTTAGTTCTTAGATCTAGGTTTTCATTCACTATTTCTTCTACTTCTACTTCTCAATTCCTTGTTGTTACATTCATCATTCTTCCATTCTTTTGTTGTAATTTCCTTTATGTTGTTCTTATATCTTGTTGTAGATCTACTCTTGTGCCTTCTCTTTTCTTTCAATTCAATTAGAGGTAATTCATAATAATTGTATTCCTTTTAATTGTTGTTGTTAATTCATTGCAATAATTGTTGTTAGATTTCATTCTTGTTGTAGATTTCATATGCTTTTTTTTATGCCTTCCAAGTGTTTGATGAAATGCTTGTTTGGGTTTTAGTGTAGGTTTTGCTCTTCTTGGCCTAGGTAGAGTAATTAGTGACTCTTGAGTTATCTAATTCCTTTGTTGATTGATAATTAGAAGTTGCTAATTGATTTGAGTACCTCTAAAGCTAGTCTTTCCTTTAGGAGTTGATTAGGACTTGAGGAATCAAATTAATTCATCCACTTGACTTTCCTTCATGGTTAGAGGTTAACTAAGTGGGAGCAATGAACAATTTGTTGTTACAATTGAGGAGGATAACTAGGATAGGACTTCTAATTCTCATATCTTGCCAAGAGCTTTGTTAGTTGTTAGTTTATTTTCTTTGCCATTTATAATTCTTGTCTAAAAACTTAAAAACCCCAAATATAACTCACAACCAATAACAAGACACTTTATTACAATTCCTAGGGAGAACGACCCGAAGTTTGAATTCTTCGGTTTATAAATTTTAGGGGTTTGTACTGGTGACAAACAACTTTTTGTATGAAAGGATTATTGATTGGTTTAGAAACTATACTTGCAACGAGAATTCATTTGTGAAATTTTATACCATCAAAAATCCAATCATCAGGGTCATGTAAATACATGCCCGTTCCTGTGTACACATGAGTGTTAAGAAGGCATTGTCGCGTACGCGAGCATTCGAAACCAAAATGGGTCCCGCGTATGCATGTCATCAGATGTATATGCATGAGTACTAGCAGAGGCTCAGACTCACGTACGCACGCACTATCCACTTGCACATGCCTTCAAATTTTTAGAGAAAGCTGTTTTGCTGCAGAATTCATTTTTTTACACCAAATTTCCAACGCGCATAACTTTTTCATTAAAATAATTTTTCACCCATTATTTGAATGACATAAACTACACGAACCCAATTTTTATTTAAAACAAGTTTCACTAAACTTAGGGTTCGAAAACTAAGTTATGACCCGTTGAAGTTTGTTAAAACCAAGTTTTTACCAAACCTTGAGAAATCCTCTAGTTTTTAAAATACTCAAACCAAGACATAAATTTTTCCATATCAATTCCATACAAAAACACCTAGAATCAAGCATTCAAACACCTAAATAATTCAATTTTTCAATTTGTCAACCCATTCAATTCACAATTTCCAAATTCAACAATAATTTTTCACTTAGCATCCCTTTTTCAACAAATTCTACAATTCAACCTAATCACATCAATACTCATAAATATTAATAATCATCATTGTAAAACCCGGTTAATTAACGGTAATTAGCCTATAAATGAGAATTTATTCTAGAAAGCCCAAAACGTGATTTTTATGGCTAAATGTGATAGAGGAGATTGAGACGAGAATTTTGGTACCAATTTTATAGAAATCGGACCAAGATTGGACCGAACGGGCCAAACCGGGCCAACCGGACCCAAAGTGGGCCCTTGGCCCAACATAATTAGACCAAAATAATGTAACACCCTACCATACAGAGTCTTATGCTTAAGTCATAATTCAGAGATGGCAAGGTATTACGACCTCTAAAAATAAAAATTTAGTACGTATATTAGTATGAATGATTGATTATAACTAGGAGCCTTTGTAGAAAAAAAGGGGTAAACAAAAATCGCAACTCGAAAGCGCAACACTCCGATCGATAATGTAACGAACAAGGATAACCAATGTGTGATTATATATATACAAATGAGTGTCAAAAACAGGAATATCAAGACTCAAAATCCGGCTGCGAAGATAACCGGTCCGAGCATAGCAATATATACATATGATAAAAATAAGGAAAACCCCAAAGGAAACCCAAAGGGACACAAATACATAAAACCTATTCTCTAAAATCTCCCATAAGAGGAGTCATCACAGTTGTATTATTTAATGGAGATAAAAGTATCTAAGCAAAACATATAAACCAAAACATAGCCCCGAGAACAAAGGATCTTCGCAATTATAGAAGTCTCCAGCATGCCTCAGCGGGAAACCTCACGCCCTGCATCTGAAAACCACAAAATCCGCATGGGTGAGAACCAGAGGTCCCAGCATGGTAACAGCTTCCACATATATAATACATAATAATAGAGGAAAGCCGAAGGCAATCCTAGAACTTCCTCCAGATAATATCAAAGCTTATAAACAGGCTAAACCATAAAGGGCTTCTGACTAAAGATTCTTCAGTCTAACTAATACTTCCCTTTCTAATTCCTTCAGACCTCCCAACCACCAGCAGGAGTATAATGTAGCAAACACAGTTATATCAAGCAAGAAATATACAATTAGGAACAAGTAAGGCATCTAGACAATTAGCAAGTAATATGCAGTCAAATAGGCAATCTCAAACAATTCATATAGTATGCATATGATGAATGCCTGTCCCTAGTGGCTGATGATATCATCTGTCGGTTATAGAGCCAACCCGACAAGTCCTGGTAGCTAACCATTGGACTGTCCCTCTGTCACGCATCCCCAACTCGAGTTATACTCATCATAAACTTGATCATAATCATGATCTATATCCATCACCTTCACTGGTGAATATTTACGGGGGCGAGCTCATCCAGGTCTTTCACAGTGCCCGGCCACACTTATGACATAGGGTCAAAAGAGCTTCGAGTCTCAACCTGGAGCACGTGGTGGCTAGCCACTGCTTCCTCCCAGGGAAACTCTTATCTCCAACAGTGGAAGTGCAACATTCACAATTCATTCAACAGCATATATTCACAATTCATTCACAATTCATTCTGCAGGAGCGTTCGTCAACCCAAAAGACATTACAGTGTACTTGTAATGACCATAATGAGTCTTGAAAGCGGTCTTAGGGATATCATCACCCCTCACCCTTATCTGGTGATAACCGGATCGCAAATCGATCTTGGAGAAAACTCCAACTCCTTGTAACTGATCCATGAGGTCATCAATTCTCGGCAATGGGTACTTATTCTTTATTGTAACCTTGTTCAGCTGCCTGTAATCCACACAGAGCCGCATACTCCCATCCTTCTTCTTCACCAGTAACATTGGAGCACCCACGGAGAGACACTTGGTCGTATAAAATTCTTTCCCAACAAATCCTCTAACTGAGACTTTAGCTCGTTCATCTCTAACGGTGACATCCTATAAGGAGCACTTGAGATTGGTCCCGCCCCGGGCACCAATTCAATAGCAAACTCAACCTCTCGGTTAGGTGGAAACTCATCAATATCATCGGGAAACACTTCCGAAAACTCACACACAACCGGAATCTGTTCCAACCTTTGATCATTACCCGAAACGCCCGCGGTTAACAACATGATACCCTGACATTCGGTTCCGGAACAGTTCACCATCATCGAATTCAAGTAATAATTATTCACCATGACCGGCCCTTCAGTATCTTCCGGCATAAAGTACACCGACTTTGTAGAACATTCTAGCAGAACATGGTTCTTAGATAACCAGTCCAATCCCAAGATAAGATCAAGACCGATCATCGGCAAGCAGACTAAATTATGAACAAAATCACGCTGCTTGAACCTAAAGAAAACTTCCGGGCATCCTAGCCTAGTTACCGTGGCTTCATGGGTAGCATTGTACACTCTTAGATCATAACCTAAAGTTACAATCTTCAGTCCTAACTCATGGGCTTTCTCAAATGCAATGAATGAATGTGATGCTCCCGAATCAAATAAAGCATTTAAAGTTTGACCAGCCATTTTATAGTTACCTCGAATAAGTGTCTCAGATCCCTCAGTACCTATAGCTGAGGTGGTGAACACCCGACCAGTCTGTTGTGCCTTTCCAGCACCTTGTTTCTGCTTCTCCGGACAATTTGTGGCTTTATGCCCTGCCTTTCCACAAGTGTAGCACAAACCCCATCCGGCCTTGCATGGTGCTCCCGGATGGTGACTCCCACATCTAGTACAAGCTTGATCATTCTGAGGCTGCTTCCCAAACTTCTTCCCTTGGGAGTTGTTGTTGTTGTTGGGCCTCCTAAAAGAGCTTCCTCTCTTGAAAGGCGGACCTCTAGGCGCAAGGCTCTTCCCTCGGTTCTGTGGGAATGATCCTTTGTGACTCCCTTTCTCAGCGGTTGCCCTTTTCACACACTCTTCAGCAACCCTACACTTGTTTACCAACTCGGAGAAGGTCCTAATCTCCATTGGTCCCACTGAACTGAAAATATCACTCCGGCGTCCTCCTTCATACTTAACACACTTCCATTCCTCATATTTCACCGGAGTCCTTTGGCACATACGAGAGAACCTGAACAGCTCCTCAAACTTGTCAGTATACTCTGATATGGACATAGTACCCTGCTTCAGCTGCAGTAACTCAAGTTCCTTAGCTGTCCTAGCAGAAGTCAGAAAGTACTTCTTATAAAACTCTTCTTGGAAGACATTCCAGGTGATATAGTCATCACCCTGCTGCAGAAGACGTCGGATGCCTTGCCACCAATGCGACGCTTCACCTGTGAGCATATAGGTAGCAAACTTGACACGCTGCCCTTCAGGTACCACTTGTGCTTGCAGTGCTCGCTCTATAGCCTGAAACCATGTATCAGCCTCGGTCGAGCTAGTAGTTCCCTTGAACTTAGGCGGATTAACCTTCAAAAAGTTTGCCAGCATCATCGGGCCCTGAACTCCACCTCCATCATTACCATGTTTGTTCATCTGTTGACCAAGAGCCTCAGCAGCGGCTTGCATAGCAGCAGCCATGTTCTCCAACGCAGTCATAAAGTTCACTGGGTCATTAGGGTTATTCTCTGATGCACGAGCAATCGTACGACCTCTCACACTACCTCTACCGCATCCACGAGGCGCCATCTGATTCCTATACACACCAAACAATCGATATTAAGTTGATCAGTCTCAATATCGGAAGTCTAGTGCTTCAAAGTCCCAAATGCATGCTCATGAACGTTTATGCCAATTATATCAAGCAGATATACTAATAGCACATAACACACATACAGAGAATGCACAGAAGCATAGTCAGTCCATCCCTCAGGCTCTACAGGAACGAACTACTCTGATACCATAATGTAACACCCTAACATACAGAGTCTTATGCTTAAGTCATAATTTAGAGATGGCAAGGTATTATGACCTCTAAAAATAAAAATTTAGTACGTATATTAGTATGAATGATTGATTATAACTAGGAGCCTTTGTAGAAAAAAAGGGGTAAACAAAAATTGCAACTCGAAAGCGCAACACTCCGATCGATAACGTAACGAACAAGGATAACCAATGCGTGATTATATATATACAAAGGAGTGTCAAAAATAGGAATATCAAGACTCAAAATCCGGCTGCAAAGATAACCGGTCCGAGCATAGCAATATATACATATGATAAAAATAAGGAAAACCCCAAAGGAAACCCAAAGGGACACAAATACATAAAACCTATTCTCCAAAATCTCCCATAAGAAGAGTCATCACAGTTGTATTATTTAATGGAGATAAAATTATCTAAGCAAAACATATCAAGCAAAACATAGCCCCGAGAACAAAGGATCTTCGCAATTATAGAAGTCTCCAGCATGCCTCAGCGGGAAACCTCACGTCCTGCATCTGAAAACCACAAAATCCGCATGGGTGAGAACCAGAGGTCCCCAGCATGGTAACAGCTTCCACATATATAATACATAATAATAGAGGAAAGCCGAAGGCAATCCTAGAACTTCCTCCAGATAATATCAAAGCTTATAAACAGGCTAAACCATAAAGGGCATCTGACTAAAGATTCTTCAGTCTAACTAATACTTCCCTTTCCAATTCCTTCAGACCTCCCAACCACCAGCAGGAGTATAATGTAGCAAACACAGTTATATCAAGTAAGAAATATACAATTAGGAACAAGTAAGGCATCTAGACAATTAGCAAGTAATATGCAGTCAAATAGGCAACCTCAAATAATTCATATAGTATGCATATGATGAATGCCTGTCCCTAGTGGCTGATGATATCATCTGTCGGTTATAGAGCCAACCCGACAAGTCCTGGTAGCTAACCATTGGACTGTCCCTCTATCACGCATCCCCAACTCGAGTTATACTCGTCATAAACTTGATCATAATCATGATCTATATCCATCATCTTCACTGGTGAATATTTACGGGGGCGAGCTCATCCGGGTCTTTCACAGTGCCCGGACACACTTATGACATAGGGTCAAAAGAGCTTCGAGTCTCAACCTGGAGCACGTGGTGGCTAGCCACTGCTTCCTCCCAGGGAAACTCTTATCTCCAACAGTGGAAGTGCAACATTCACAATTCATTCAACAGCATATATGCATTTATACATGGCCATAATCATGGCTCCGCCGTAACACGGCAATAATCTAGCCATCCAGCTCACGGTTAAATCCATAACCAGCCCATTGGCATCACGATTAAATCCATAACCAGCCATCTCATTAACAAATACGGCCTTTCGGCCCATGGCATAGCAAGCACTTCCACCACCATCCTCCGCATCTCACATAATCATGCTTGATCCTCAATGATCATTCATTTTCCCCTTGCTTCACTCCCAAGTTACCACATTCACTAGCCTTTCTTCTCATAGCTAGACATATCATAATGATTTAAGATATAAGTGGTGAGATCGGAGGCTTAGAAGTATGAAATTTGGCTTTTAAAACTCAAAAATCAACTTTGGGATGAAAACAGGTCCACGCGTACGCGCACTCCACGCGCACGCGTGGATGGCCTCAAAAACTCATCGACGCGTAAGCGTCATGCACGCAAACGCGTGGATTAAAAAATAGCCAAACGACGCGCTCGCGTCAACCACGCGTACGCGTGGGTACTCTCGTGCCCCAGGCACAAAACTGGCACAGTTCTGGCATAACTCTCTGGAAAATGGCTGGGCATTGGGTGCAGCACATCGGCGCGCCCGCGCACATCACGCGCACGCGTGGATGGCACTTTCGAAAAGAACGGCACGTACGCGCCAAGTGCGCCTACGCGCGGGGGTCATTTTGCTAAAAATTTTTCTAAGTTAAAAGCTGCAGAATTCACTGTTTCAAACCCCAATCTTCCAACGGACATAACTTCCTCATTTTAAATCATTTTTCACCCGTTCTTCGAACGGCATGGACATCCCGGATGCAATTTTATTTCTAAACAAATTTGGCACAAAACAGAGATCCTTTGTCCAAGTTATGTCCCGTCAAAGTATGCCCAAAAACCATGTTTTTCATAAAAACCACAAAGTGCCATTTTCAAACAGGCCATTTTCAACTCTTTTCAAAACCAATCAAAACATGCCAATTTCATCCCTTTTCTTTGAAATCAATCAATATATATCAAATTCAACATCAAGCCTCCTCAACTCACACATTGACACTTTACCACAATTTATCAAAATCACTATCTCATCATTTTAACCCACATTACCCAAGTGGCTCAAACTCAAACACATTGACATATCATATACTCTTCCTCATGCCAATTCTAAACAACACCAATTCCACTAAATCATCATTGTACACAATCAATATCATACTCACCATCAACATGGTTCAACCCACAATTTACCCATAACCAATCATCAAGCATATATCACAACATGCATATTTCTCATACATCATACCATCAAGGCATCATTAATCATCATCACATATATGACTACATCATATATATCAACAATTCAACAACATCAACAATTCAATGCCTATCTTAGGGCCTCTAGCCTAAGTATTTCCTACCACATTACATATTAGATACGGGAAACCGAAACCATACCTTAGCTGATTTCCCAAGCTCAATCGGAGCACTTCCAAATCACTTATCCACAAGCTCTCAAGGCCTCAACACCTCCAAGAACAGATTTTTCACCACCAAATCCCTTTTTAAGCTTTTCAATATCACCAATCAAGCTCCAATATTCACACATACACAACCTAAGCCACAAGCATCATACCCATACACAACATCTCAATACCCAAACATCATAGAATCAACAAATTACACTAGGGTTGAGAATCTTACCACACCCAAGGTCCAAGGAAACAAGATTAACCTTCTCCTTCAAGAGAGTTGGGTCCTATAACATCAAAGAGCCCAAAATCTCAACATTTTTGCTCATAAAACTCGAAAACAAGGCTGGAATTTCGAAGAGCAAAACCTGGCTTACCTCAAGATTAATTGTATGGGTTTTGTAGAGCTCTCCGCGGTGAACGCGTGGCCGCAAACGGAGCGGCAATCGGAGCTCTAGATCAAAAGTTATGGTGGTTTGAAGATCAAGTAAGAGAAAGAACTTGAGAGAGTGTTCTTCCCTCCATGGCCTCCATTTTCAGCATGTGAGTGTGTTTAGTGAGGAGAGAGAATGCTGAAAACTAAGGTTTTGGTCTAGTTATGTTGGGCCAAGGGCCCACTTTGGGTCCAGTTGGCCCGGTTTGGCCCGTTCGGTCCAATCTTGGTCCGATTTCTATAAAATTGGTACCGAAATTCTCGTCTCAATCTCCTCTATCACATTTAGCCATAAAAATCACATTTTGTGCTTTCTAGAATAAATTCTCATTTATAGGCTAATTAGCCGTTAATTAACCGGGTTTTACAATCATCATATTCACTATACACTAATTTCATTCACATACTCATCAATATTCGTCATCAATCTACAACATCATCCAAACTCATTCAATCTCTATTTCAACATCCTCAAAACATACACATTTACAATTCTCAAAAACAATTCAATCATTCATACAAATTCATCCTATCTTAAGGCAACTAGTCTAAGTCTCGTGCAATATTACATGTTAACTAAAAAAAACCAAAATCATACCTTAGCTAATTTCCTCCCAAGCATAAAATACCAAAAATCTCTTCCACAAGATTTTCAATCTTCCAAGCCAAAATCAAGAAGTCCCAGCCTCAATATTTCAATCTCAAGCACTCTAATCAGCATACATTCTCAATCTAATACCATACAAGTTTCAAAATTAACACTAAGGCTTTTCATATTCAACTAAACACAAGGTTTAGTGATACTTTACTTTTTCCAATGAATCTTGGGATGAAACCCACTTATCATCCAAGCTAGATTATTACCCCTAAACAACAAAATCACAAAGAATCTTAATACCCAAAAACCATTTTCGAGTTTGACATAGGGCAAAAAAATGGAGTTGGAAATTCAAGTTTCTTACAACTTGTTTAGATGAAAATGAAGAGCTCAACGAGAGTTTTGCGTGATCTTAAACGGCACGCCAATCAGAGCTCCAGAACGCAAGTTATGATCAATTTAGTGTTGAAGTGGATAGTAAAACCCTCACGCCTCTTCTTCTCTTCTCACCAGCGTGCTCTCTCTCTCATTTGGATGAACAATGAGCTGTAAGGCTCATTAATAATGTGTGTGTGTGAACCTTTAAAATAAGCATCCAGTTTTCTATCTAAATATTTTTTTAAATATTTCTGCAGTTTTATTTTCTCATATGCAATCTTGGACATACTTAAGCCGATCCTGCCAGTTAACCGGTATGCATTTTAATCAATTTTTTCATAGAAAAATATATTTTTTCACTCGAAAAAATCCGCCAAATCTAAATCTCACCTTTGAATTTTCAAATTATTATTTATTAATTTTTTTATCATATTTCAGATAATTAAATTATTATTTTATTCTAATTAACCGGCTAATAAATTTTCGATTCTTATAATAGACTTATAGCTAAAATATGCCAGAGAACATTGTAACACCCTACCATACAAATTGTAAATTAGAGGTGATGAGATATTGCGACACTTAAAGAAGAAGATACATACATAATATTTGAAGAATAATAATATAACTAGGAGCTTGTGAAGGAAAGATAAACAAAATTGAGCGCTGACATTCACATACAAAATGATAACATAAGAAATGTTATATAACTTATATATATATATATATATAAGTTTGGCATAAGATACATAATAATTACTAGTCTCAATCTTTGAAGAAAAAGCCGGCTAGAATACCTCGCAGGAAGAGTGCCCTGTATACCTCGCAAGGAGTGCTGGATTCTCCCAGCCCTAGATCCCCTTCTCCCATCTCCTTCCTTCCCCCCACATAAAGTAGAACAAGCGTGAAGCTCTCTCTTCTAAAGAAAAATAGAAACCCTAGCATCTACCACTACCAACATCCATTGTAATCAGGGGCTTCTCTCCATTTGTCGCCGGCATTCCCCATAGAAAAGCCCTTGTTAGTCTCACCTGTTGCACGTGCAGCTTCTTCCTCGAGCTTGGCTACCGTCATCTCCGTCTTTCTCATCTCCTCCTAGTGACCTCGTGAGATATTCACTCCTAGACCCAGAAATCCTTAAGCAACCATCTCTTCTTGCTTCTTCAAGTTGTGTGACCGCTATCGTCCTGGTTTTACCATTCCATCCCGCCTTCGAATCTGCTCCAGTCGCCATCCCCGCTGCTTTATCACCGTCGTAACTCATCTCTGCCACGACAACTCGTCGAATCATCTCAATTGTGTCTTCTCTGTTCCACTTCTGTCGCATCACCTCTTTTCGCCGGGCTCCAACCGTCGTTTGTTCCAATTTCATCGCCTGTGTCTTCTAGTTCGAGTTCTTCATTTGTGCTCTCTCTCGCTCATCTGTGTTTGATAGGATTGCTCATTACTTATATTCCAATGGACCCAAAGCTATTAGAGGTTTGTTAACTTTGTAATATGAATACAAGATACTAAGAAACAAGGACCCTTAAATATTTCTGTGGCTGATTAGTGTTTCCATACATCGTGTTAATCATATAGATGTGTTGAATCTTCTTGTCAATGCCTATGGGAGGAGGCTACCAAAAATGTGAAAATAATATAGACCTACTAAACAAAAAATCAGAAGGATATGACTACAAAAGGAGAGAACACATATGAATACAATAAAAAGGATATCAAGGATGCATTAATGGGTTTAGGTGACAAATTTTTTTTACTAATTTTTGGTCCGATGGATCAGTTTAGTCCAATTTCTAGAATATTCTTAAATTTTAAAATTTATTGCATTGCATTTGAAACTAATAAAAGTTAAGAGAGAATAATTATAATTCAAATAATCAGATTTTTCACAAAATTAACACAATTTTTTTATTATTATTAAACTCAATTAAATTAAATTAAGGCAACAGTATCTATTACTTATGTCATACTGTTTTTGGTAAGGAATTTATGTTTTTGTTTTTCAGATAACTGGAATATCCTTCGATTTTAGGTATTATAACATTACAAATTCATTCAGAATATACATTTACACACATAAAATGTAAAAGTTTTTATCCACTATTTGATTTTACCAAATTTTAAAATCAAGTGTAATATATTAAGAGACATAATGATTTATCACTTCAACTAAAATTTTAACTGTAAATTTATGCTATATTGTATGATGAATTATGTTAATTTTTTGTTTGCACCAGTGCATGCATTCACTGGTCGAAAGCACAGAAAATGAGTATCTCTCCTAAACGAACAAACTCTATTTTCATCTTCATGTGATAATTAAATCGAAAAAAATAGTTAAAAAACACGAACTCTCATCTATTTATATTAACTCGTGTTATTATTGTTATTACACAACATCGACAAAATTATCAATTGAAATCTTATTACTATTTGATGTTTCGAGAAAATTTAGAAACAACTAGGGAATATTATATTCAACCTTTCATTATCCTTTGAAGCTAGCTTTTTTTCTATAAATTAACTTTTACAATTTTTTATAATCAAACAAAAAACCTTGTTGGTGATAGAGAATTATGAAACTCATAATGACTTTTAAAGATTAGATTCTTCCTAATGCATGCATGATAATTTTACTCTAGAGACTCAAAAGGTCACGTGTGTCTTAAACAATTCTACCTTAGAAAATAATCACAAAACTTATTTGGTGCATTCATCAACGGTAATTCTCTTTAGGAAAAGTATATGTTGCCAACACTACAAGAAAATAAGCTTTTTACCACGTTTTTAAAACGTGCTGAAAAGTGCGAAAAAACGTGTCGATAGCTTTTTGTCACACTTCTTGAGCTATCGGCACGCTTTTAAAAGGATCACATCTACAAGAGTGCCAGTTGCTCTATCGGCACGCTTTTGTCGATCTATCGGCACACTTTCTTTTTTGCCACGCTTTCATTTATTGCCACACTTAAGAACGTGGCCGTTTGTATAACCCTATAGCTATGTTTTTAAAGCGTACCGAGAAATATACATATAGCTACGCTTTTGAAGCGTGCCCAGAAGGTTGGTTTTGGATACGCTTCAAAAGCGTGCCGATAGAGAAATAAATGGCTATGATTTTTAAGCGTGCCAATAGGGTGATATATAGCTACACTTAGTAAGCGTGGCTGTTGATGACTACAAGATATGGCTACACTTATAAAGCGTGCCAATAGCTATATTAACCCTTCCCTAGGCCACTCCTTACTACTTTTAACATTGTAAAAGCCAACATAATCAACATTAAATAACTAATCATTATGCAAAAACTAAATCATGTTACTAAAATAAACTTTATATAAAATACAAACATAAACTAGTACAGGAAAATTGAAAAAATAAAAAGAAAAGAAAAGAAATTCACTACAAAGTCATCACTTTACAATGTAAAATTTACAATATCAAGAACACACTATTCAGCTGAGTGTACAGCTTCATCTAAGACTTCACGATTCCATATCTAACAGAATATTTGAAGTGGTTATTATATTCACCATCTGTCAATATCACAATCCACAAATGGCTCTCTTTGTTCTCATAAAACTCGGGGAAAGATTCAACTAATCTACCTAAAGAAATCCAAAAACAAATAAAGATACACTTTGGAGACTATTGAGGAACATCTTTTGTTCTTGTTGATCCTGCCACAACTGCGGTTGCTGCTGCTGTTATTGCAGCCGCTACAAGTCTGGTGTCTGCCAACTATGACCAACATCAATTAAAAATAATTTAATATAATTTTAAAACTCAATTAGGAATTAAAGTGAGGTCCATGATATAGCATTGTGAAAATTTGTGGAACTTGTAACCGTGCATGCGGCCATAAAAACATTGAAAGAGAAGCCCGCGTTGAAACCCATCACGCAACCCTAATCCTATTTTTCATTGCTAGATCTGCCTCCTTTGTGGAACACGTGCAATCACCGGGATGCCGACATGACCAGTCGACGGTGACTACCTCTTCCCTCGGATCCACTTGGTTGCACCAACAGCCCCGTGGAAGATAGCTACGACCTGAGTGGATGAAGGTGTCAAGCAACCCATATCTCGTCAACCATCTACGGTAATCTCTCCGTACTGAATTTGTTAACGTCAATAAGAATCCGCAATAGCCGTTCCATTTGTGACACAGACCTTTCCTCGAGAACTGATTTTCGGTGTATGTGTCTCCGTTAAAGGTGAGTGTATCACATTGCGTCCATCGATCCATCAATTTTTGAAGAAGCATTGATGACTTGCATCATCTACCTCTTTCTCTTATCTAAAAGGACCATAAAAGAAGTGTAATCTCATTCAATCAATGAAATTTCATGAACTAAATGGTGAATATTTTGGTACATTGCTTTTAAACGAGTTTTGTTTGAATTTCAGGTGAAAAGAGCAACAAAAGAAGAAAAAAACAAGAAAAAAGAGCTGGGCGTGTATGCTGGGCGTGCCACTTGATGTAAACGCCAACAAAATGAATGGGCATGGCACGCCAGCCAAAAGGCGTGGCATGCCAGTTAACAAGATCAGAGAACAAAGAGAAAGAGTTTATATGGCATGGCAAGCCAACTATAGGGCATGGCATGCCAGTTGACATTCCTAGAGAAGAAGTCCATGAAGCTATCAATGGGCATGGCACGCCAAGGCCAAGCGTGGCATGCCAACTATAAACTCTAGAGAAGGGTGATAAACCACTATTTTATGGTTTATCTTGTACTCAATTGAGTGATTTTTATCAACTCTTTACCCACTTATTCATATGATTTGCATGGTTTTACATTCTCCTTCCTGATTTTGTGCTATGATTGAAAACATGCTTCTTTGGCTTTTATTTTTTTATTTAAATCTTCTCTTATTATCATTCGATGCATTGATATGTGTGTTAAGTGATTTCACGGATTACAGGGCAAGAATGGCTTAGAGGATGGAAAGAAAGCCTGCAAAAGTGGAAGGAATACAAGAAGTTGAAGAAATTGCTAAGCTGTCCAGCCTGACCTCTTCACACTCAAATCGTCATAACTTGAGCTACAGAGGTCCAAATGAGATGATTCTAGTTGTGTTGGAAAGCTAACGTCTGTGGCTTCGATTTGATATATAATTCGCCATAGTGGCCGTACAGATAGGTGATGCGAACGCGCGCTCCACGCGAATGCATCGCATTTGCGAATCTCATTCCACGCAAACGCGTGGATGACGCCTCCACGTCACTTGGCCGCGACCTGTACGGACCAGAAAGCACTGAGAGTGACTTCTGGGCTATTTTTGACCCAGTTCTTGGCCCAGAAAACACAGATTAAAAGCTATGAAGTGGGGGGGAATGCATCCTTTCATGAGAATTGATTGATAACACACTTTTCATAATTTTAGATGTAGTTTTTTAGAGACAGAGGTTCTCTCCTCTCTCTTAGGATTTAGGATTAGGGTTTTTAGAAATTAGGATTTATTTCTTCTTCATCACAGGTTCAATATTCCTTTTACTTTATATCTCTCTTCTATTTTTAGATACTCTAATGCTTTCATTTGTATTTGATTTGTGTTGCCCAATTGGCTTATGAACTTTTCATGTTAGGATTGATTTTCTTATTTAATACACATTATTGAGATATTTTCAGATATATGATTTTAATTTAGCTTTCTACATTCTTGGCGTTGGTTGATTAATTGGTAACTCTTGAGTTCTCAAACTCAGCAGTGGTTGAAATTGGCAGATTCTAATTGATCTAGATCGCTCTAAAGCTAGTGTTCCCATAGGGATTGACTAGGACTTGAGGATCAAACTAATTAGTCCACTTGACTTTCCTTTACTTTTGTAAAGGTTAACTAAGTGGGATTCAAACCCAATTCTCATCACACCTGATAAGGATAACTAGGATAGGACTTCCAATTTCTCATAGCTTGCCAAGAGTTTATTTTATAGTCATTTATTTATTTTTCTTGTCAATTAAATTACTTGTTCAACCCTTTTAATAACCCCAATTTACAAAATTCATAACCAATAATAAGAACACCTCCCTGCAATTCCTTGAGAAGACGACCCGAGGTTTAAATACTCGGTTATCAATTTTAAAGGGGTTTGTTACTTGTGACAACCAAAACGTTTGTACGAAGGGATTTTCTGTTAGTTTAGAATCTATACTCACAATGTGACTACATTTTTACAAAATTCTTTACTAGCAAAAATCCTAACGTCAAAATGGCGCCGTTGCCGGGGAATTGCAAATGTGTGCCTTATTATTGGTTATTGTAAATATTTTTCAAAAAAAATATCAAATCTTTTTCAAATATTTTCTTTTTGTTAGTTTTTGTTTTTATTTTCTCCTACTACTATGAACTCTCACCCCTTTGGCTGAGTCTAGTTACAACAATGTTGCAGGAAGAGAAAGCTATAACAGGAATATGCATCAAGGTCAAAGCAATCAAAGATGGACGGAGTCAAGAGGATCTGATCAACCCTTTAGGCGACAACACCTTCCGAGATATCATGGACGAAGACCATTCTATAATGCATACCAAGATGATAGATATGGTGGACCCCCTTGTAGTTACCAACAAGCCCCATCATATGCCAATGAACCACCTCCTCAACATAGCTTTGAACCACCACACTCACAAGCCCCTTTCCACCATTCACCTCCATATGAACCCAACCCTTGTCCACTATACCAACCACTATATGAACCATATCTAGAACCACCACCTCAATATACACCATCTCCATATCCTTATCAAGAGGAACCACCTCCGTGTTATGAACCTTTTCTCCCAACAAATGAACCTTCCTATCCACCCCAAACCTCCATGGAGAAAGAATTTGCCGATCTAAACTCTGCTATACAAGCTCTTGCCGCCCAAATCGGACCACCAAATACCTTCAACAATCAACACTCAAGCTCTAGTGCACTTCCTTTTCAACCACAGAATGATCTCTCCATCCCATCACCACCATCCATAGAAAATCACCCACATCCATCAATCCAAGAGCAAGATGATCCCAATTATGCTATTGATATGGAACAAGAGAGAGAGGATCGTCTTCGCAAATCCATACTTCATAAGGAGCTAGAGGAGGCACTAAAGATGAACGTAGAAGAGACCCTTGAAGATGAAAGAGTAATTGAAGGGAGTTGTCATGGAAAGGTAATCGTCAAGGAGGAACAAGAGTCAAGGGATCATTTCAAGAAAACAGTAGATCAATTTCATGCAACCCTTCATCAACTGGAGCAAGCAATAAATCAATTATCTTCCAGACATTCAGACATCCAACAAACTCCCATGGCCCCACGTGGAGAATCCAATGAAGAACGTAGTATGAGGGAGACACTAGAGACTCTAGTGGACAATAAGGAGCATGACTTTGTACTGGAACAAGTGGAGAAAGCCATAATAGTTGCAGAGGAAGAAGTGGTTGAAGATTTAGGAGATGCAGAACCTACACGGGAACCTCAAATCACAAAACCCTCTTCTAAGGAGTTTGAATTTGTTGTTGAGGAGGGTGTACAACCTCCAAGGCATATCATGGTTGAAGACTTGGAAAAGGTTGATCAAGAGATGGAGATTTAAGAAGAAAAAGCACAACCTTCCATGCTCTTGGTAAGTAATGAAGAAAAGATTGAGGTGGAAGAAAGCTACCAAGAGGAAGAGGTTAAAATTGAAGCTTGCAAAGAGGTGAAAGTTGTCAGGGAAAAGCACAAGGGAATGGAGCTTGAAATCACCTTGCCAAAGCTGTTGGAGACCTCTCCCCCAAAGCCATTACCATCCAACACAACATTCAAGTGGGTAAAATTCATATCCCTTAGCTTTCTAATTCCACTTGAATATGGGCTACTGGAAACGGATGGTCAACTTAGAGCTCTTTGTGGCATCAAGAGTAAGAGGAACATGGTCCGTGGTAGCAGTTATCCTACAAGGTTCAACATGGTTGTATGCTCAAAATTTAAACGCAAAGGTTAGTGTAAAGCTCAACTGAATGGGTCTAGGAAGTTGTTTGGTCGCTTCAGTGAGAATTCAGATTGCCTGTCACCCGGTTGGAATCATAATGATCAACAAAAAGACGGGTGCAAAAGCAAGATTTGGGACCCCAGAATTCATACTAAAAATCAATACTCTTGAGGCCTTGTCAATTGCTTTAGCTTGCTTGAAGGCTTTCTGCGCCTAGTTTGGGATCCCGGAGGCTGTGGAAATTCGAAACACTGGTGGAGATTCTTGGATGAATACAAGCACAAGCCACCATAACAAGAAGCTCCCAAATGTCCAACTTAAGGACTTTAACTAAAAGTGCTAGGTGGGAGACAACCCACCATGGTATGATCGTTCCTTTTTCAATTTAGTTTTGTTTGTTTTTGAGTTTTATTTTCTTTTATTGAAGCTAGAATTTTGCATAACATTCATATTAGCATCGCATTTGCATACTGCATCAAAAAAAAAACACGCACGCGACGCAACAGCGTCGCTAACGCGTCTGCGTCACCAGTGCATTGGAAAGAAAAGAAAAGTGAACAGAAAGTCACGCGAGAGCGTGGCTGGAGGCGTGCCTTTGGCACAACTCATCCCACGCGTCCGCGTCTCATCGGAAAAATGCCTCCCACGCGTCCACGTCACCCACGTGAACGCGTGACCTGAAATTCGACGTAAGAAAGGGTGCACGATCGAAAGTTGTGCTGGAGTGGTGCTGGATTGGTGCTGAACACACAAGCCTTACCACGCGGACGCATGAATGACGCGTCTGCGTCACATCCCTATAATGGCCACTCACGCGATCGCGTCGACCACGCAACCGCGTCACCCTGGAATTTGATAATAATGAATGTTTGAACAGAGAGTTGTGCGAGCGTGAGGCTGCCCTCGTGCCAGTGGCACAAAATGCGTCACGCGTCCGCATGACCGATGCGACTGCGTCGATCAATTTAAGCGCAAGTCGCGCGACCGCGTCCCCCACGCGTCTGTGTCGCTTGCGCCACACAGCTTATCTAAATCCGCCAAATATCTTATATTTTCTTCCCCAAATTCTAATTCTTCTTTCGCTTCTTATTTCTTTCTTCCTCCTTTCTTACTTTCTTTTTCTTTTCCATTGGTGTTAAAACTCTCTTTTTCAACTATTGCATCTTTTCTTGAATTATTCTGGTGCTTCATGACTTGTTTTATTCTGATTGGGTATTATTCATATGTCAATGCTAATTTTTATAATACTGATATTCCTTTTTGCATTGATATGCACTTATTCTATCTTGCATTACCCACACTCTCTTTACCATTGTTGCAACTTTTTGCACTATTGATATGCCATGTCCTTTTGTTATTTTCTCACTTGCGTGTTGTAGCTACCATGTAATTGAGACCTTTATTATTTTGCATTAACACCCATATTTTTATGTTCTTATCTTTATTTTTGGGTTACTTTCCATCCTTTTTCTCTTCTTTCAGGATGGCCACCAGGAAGGGAAAGGGAAAGCTTCTAAATGGGGAGACAAACAAGTCAATCTGCATAATCTATAGCGAAAGGCATCAGTTGGAGCCACCCGTCCACTTGCACATCTTTGCATGCACCGAGGACGGTGCAATCTTTAAGTGTGGGGAGGTCGATACCGATCTCCATGGGTTAGTTATTTTCTATCTCAACACCAATATTTAATTTTCTTTGTTTGTCTATTGTTGCATTTGCATATTTGATTGCATGTTTGTTTGATTTTATGCATTTAGTCACTACTTGTTTGAAGTAATATTTTCTTTTTCAAGGAATTTTTATAGTATTTCACTAATTTAAATTATAAAAAAAAATTAAAATTTTCTATGTGTTAAATTTGTTTGAAGATTGTAAATTGGAACATGATTTTTGAGCTAAAGAACACACACCCTGTGAGAATTTGAGCTTATTTACATGGTTACATTATTTAACCATAAATATTTTATTCTTGTGTGTTTTCTTCTCTATGATTGTAATCTTTATTTTGTTCCAATCTATACGTCCAATATTTAGTATACTTACATGCTTGCATATGATTGAGGCCATTACTTGTTGTAGCTCACTTATCCCAAAAAGCCTACCCTTTATGTCACCCTTGTTAGCCACTTTGAGCTTTTTAATCCCCTTCTGTTTTATAACCACATCACTAGACTTAAGCAGAAAAGCAAATTAAATATCCCAATTGAATCTTTAGTTAGCTTAAGATAGAGGTTGTGCATCAACTAAGTGTGGAAAAACTATGGAAACATGGGTTAATAAGGGAATGTATCATGTTTCTAATTCTGAATATTGGGAAATTTGGGTTTCTACTCATGTAAAACAGAAAATAAAAAATTTCCATATGCATTGATATGTTATTTTAGTTTTTATGTCTCTATAAAAAAAAGAAAAAAAAGAAAAAAATATATAAATAAATAAATAAATAAGGGGACAAAATTACCCCAATGTTAAGTTAATAAAAGATCAATGCATATGTGACACAAATCAAAAGAAAAATTGACACATGAGTATGTGATATAAAAGTGGGAATTATGGGTAGCTAGGCATGATTTTAGAAATTATATAGAATGTATGTATGTTAGGTGATAGCTCAGGTTACTCAAAGATTCAATTTATAGCTCACTTAGCCATACATATATCATCACCCTTGCCTTGGCCCCATTACAACCTTGAAAAGACCTCACGATGTGTGCATGGGTACACTAAATATTTGTTGATTGGTTAGATGGAGAACAAAGTTTAGAAAGCATGATTAGGGAAGAATAGAGTGATTGACCCTAGACACTTGAGAGATTAGAGTGATATACACTACCAGTGAGGGTTCAGTGCTTGATTCTATGTTCTCTGCTTTCATGAGCTATCTTCTTACAAGTTTACTTGTCTTTTATTGTGTAATTTAAATTAGTGGAATTTGATTCATATTTGTCTTGAAAAACTTGTTTACTTTTAACCAAGTAGGTAGAAATATTTTGCATGTAGTTGCATCCGCATAGATAGGTTGTATTGCATACTCTCTATCATTTCTCTTCACTCCTTTATTGCTTCTCTTGAGCTTAGCATGAGGACATGCTAATATTTAAGTGTGGGGAGGTTGATAAACCACTATTTTATGGTTTATCTTGTGCTCAATTAAGTGATTTTTATCAACTCTTTACCCACTTATTCATATGATTTGCATGGTTTTACATTCTCCTTCCTGATTTTGTGCTATGACTGAAAACATGCTTATTTGGCTTTTATTTTCTTTTATTTAAATCCTCTCTTATTATCATTCGATGCCTTGATATGTGTGTGAAGTGATTTTACAGATTACAGGGCAAGAATGGCTTAGAGGATGGAAAGGAACCATGCAAAAGTGGAAGGAATACAAGAAGTTGAAGAAATTGCTAAGTTGTCCAACCTCACCTCTTCACACTCAAATGGTCATAACTTGATCTAAATAGGTCCAAATGAGATGGTTCTAGTTGCATTGGAAATCTAACGTTCGGGGCTTCGATTTGATATATAATTCGTCATAGTGGCCATACAGATAGGTGGCACAAATGCGCGCTCCACGCGGATGCGTTGCATCTGCGAATCTCATTCCACGCAAACGCGTGGATGACGCCTCCGCGTCACTTCTCTCCTCTCTCTTAAGATTTAGGATTAGGGTTTTTAGAAATTAGGATTTATTTCTTCTTCATTGCAGGTTCAATATTCCTTTTACTTTATATCTCTCTTCTACTTTTAGATACTCTAATGCTTTCATTTGTATCTGATTTGTGTTACCCAATTGGCTTATGAACTTTTCATGTTGGGATTGATTTTCTTATTTAATACACATTATTGAGATATTTTCAGATATATGATTTTAATTTAGCTTTCTACATTCTTGGCTTTGGTTGATTAATTGGTAACTCTTGAGTTCTCAAACTCAGGAGTGGTTGAAATTGGCAGATTCTAATTGATCTAGATCGCTCTAAAGCTAGTCTTCCCACAGGGATTGACTAGGACTTAAGGATCAAACTAATTAGTCCACTTGACTTTCCTTTACTTTAGTAAAGGTTAACTAAGTGGGATTCAAACCTAATTCTCATCACACTTGATAAGGATAACTAGGATAGGACTTCCAGTTTCTCATATCTTGCCAAGAGTTTATTTTATAGTCATTTATTTATTTTTCTTGTCAATTAAATTACTTGTTCATCCCTTTTAAAAACCCCAATTTACAAAACTCATAACCAATAATAAGAACACCTCCCTACAATTCCTTGAGAAGACGACACGAGGTTTAAATACTAGGTTATCAATTTTAAAGGGGTTTGTTACTTGTGACAACCAAAACATTTGTACGAAGGGATTTTCTGTTAGTTTAGAATTTATACTCACAACGCGACTATATTTTTACAAAATTCTTTACGAGCAAAAATCCTAACGTCAAAGGGACAATGAGCTTCAGTATGGGCGTGGCACGCCAACTCCATTATCTACAACGGGCATGCCACTTGAGGTCGAAGGCGTGGCACGTCAATGCATTTGAGCAGAGGAGCTTGAAGGAAGCACCAATAAGGGTGTGCCACATGATACTGAGGTGTGGCACGCCAAGTTAAAAAATAGATGGGCGTGCCACTTGAGTTCTAGGCATGGCACACCAATTCTTTGGGCCAGAGAGAAGAGTTGAAGGTTCAACACACTGGGCATGCCACTTAAGTTCAAAGGCGTGGCACACCAACCTTGTTCGTGTGTTGGGCGTGCCACTTGGGTTCTAGGCGTGGCACGCCAACACTTGTTCATACTCTTGGCATGCCACTTGAGTTCGAAGGCGTGGCATGCCAACACAAGCATCCAAGGAAGAAGAACAATGGGCGTGCCACTTGGAACTTAAGGTGTGGCATGCCAACGCAAAGTGACCATGGGCGTGCCACTTGAATACTGGGCGTGGCACGCCAGTATAAGTTTCCAGAGAAGAAGAATGAGGAGTTATTGAAGGCATGGCACGCCAGTGCAACTCTCCAGAGAAGACAATAAAAGCCTTATTAAGGGCATGGCAGGCCACTGCTGGGCATGGCACGCCAAGTGTATTTTGCAAAGGAGAAGGTTGAAGAGTTCATAGAGGGCGTGGCACGCCAGTTCTGGGCGTGCCACGCTAGTTCAACATTCCAGAAGAGGATGATCATGCTTTGCTGAAGGCGTGGCACGCCAGTTCAATTATCTAGAGAGGAAGAAGAAGGAGATCCCACTGGACGTGCCACTTGAGCTTGAAGGTGTGGCACGCCAAGCTAAGCTCAATAAAACCATAAGAATGAAGGCAAATTGGTAGAACTCATGCAATGCAACCTATCTAAATGCAAGCTACCTACATGCATCTAATTATTCTAATTACTATATATATATATATACATATATATATATATATATATATATATATATATATATATAAGCATATATGTGTGGTCAAAATGAGTCCAATTTCCAAGAAATCATATATGCACAATCAAGGGCTAATTAAATCACATCAAACACACTCACGGTTGAATTGAGTTACTTACAAACTTGCAAGACAAGTAATGATCAAATATGGACATATGAAAATGAGCAATTGAACCCTCACTGGATGTGTATATGCACTCTAATCACTCAAGTGTTTGGGGTCAAACCACTCAAATCTCCTCTAATCATGCTTTCAAAAACTTTGTTCTTCATCTAACCAATCAACAATTAGCTAGTGTACAAATGCAAATATCATGAGGACTTTTCAAGGTTGTAATGGGGCTAAGGTAAGGGTGAGGATATATGTATGGCCAAGTGAGCTATCATATGAATCTTTGACTAACTTAAGTTCTCACCTAACACATACACACACTCTATACAATTCTAAAGTCAAGCTTAGCCACCCAAAATCTCACTTTACACACTCATGTATTAATTTTAATTCTACCACATATGCATTGATTTTCTTATTGAACTTAACAATTTTCTCTTTTTTTATTTTTTTCTTTTTATTTTGTTTTTCTATATATGAAAGCATAATACATCAATGCATATGATTTATATAATTTCACATGAGTATAAACCCAAACTCTCAATAATTGTCAATAAAAGCAAAACACATTTTCATTAGCCAAAGTTCTCACATTTTGCCACACTTAGTTGACACACACTTACTATATTAAGCTAACCAAAGATTCAAATAGGACAATTAATTATTTTTCCCTTAAGGCTAGTGATGTGGTAATATAAATAACAAAAAAAGGGTTAAAAAGGCTCAATGTGGCAAACAAAGGTAAATAAAATGGTAGGCTATTTGGAATAAGTGAGCTATAATCAAATAATAGCCTCAATCACATATATGCATGAATATACACTAAATAATGGACATATAGAATATAACAAACTAAAGATTGCAATCATAGAGAAGAAAATACACAAGAATAAAAATTATGGTTAAATAATGTAACCATATAATTAGGCTAAAAAACTCACAGGTTATGTGTTCTTAGCTCAAAAACCATATTCCAAACTATATATACATCATGCAAGTTTCAAAAAGTTTTAACTCAAATCAATGTGAATCTTACTACCCTTTTTTAAGAAAAAGAAACCTTCCTTGAAAATATTATCAATTTGACCAACATTTCTTATATAAATATCCTAAAAAATTCTTAGTTCACTCCCTATTTTCAACCAAACCAAATTCACATATGCAAAAGGGTAAACTAAGCTCAGTAATCTATATTTTCCCAAATCACAACTAATATACTAAAAGTGCAATTCAAACTAAGTATCTAAGATATATACAAGCCTAAAGTGCAAAATGCAACAAAGTAAAAATAAACAAAAGTACAATAAAATAAAAATGTGCAAGTACTAAAAATAAAATAAAATAAAGCAAAATAAAACAAAAGTCTGAAATGGTTCACCAAAATATAGTCCGCCGGAGACGGCGACCTCCCCACACTTAAATCACAGCATTGTCCTCGATGCTCTCAATCAAGCTGGGTGAGAAGGATCGTCGCCTACTGGTCCAGTGTCGGCTGCGGGTGTCTGTGACTCTGTTAGATGCTCCGGCTGAGTAACCCTCTACTGTGCAGCCTCCGGCTGTGCCTCATCCTGTGTCTCCTCCAGCTCATCCTCCTTCTTAGAGTGCTCCAAGGGTGTGTCAGGCTCAGAAGGTATGTCAGTACGCCCAGAGGTCAGAATCAGCTTCAGATGCGCATAGCGTCCCCTGTTGCGATGCTCAGACTGCTCATAACAGTGCTGATTGCGGCGCTCCATCAGATCAATGCACTCAAAGAGGCGCTATACAAAATGGTAGACTGGCTGGGATGCAGATGAAGGTACTGCTCGAGATGCTGCATATGGTCCTGCTGCAGCTGAAGAAGTAATCGGCTCAATGGCTGCTGCTGTGGCCGCTCGGTCTCTGCATCGGGCTACTGGGCGGTCACCAAACCACTCACGCCAAGGGATAACCTTCTCCTTACCATGAGCGGCTGGTGCCTCATCGCCCTACTCCCAGGGTACCTAAGCCTGGTGAGCTAGCTGTGTGACCAAACAACGGAATGGCAGGTTGCCTCTAACAGTGGCCCGGTACATGTATCTCCTGATGAGTCGCAGAAGGTATAGCTCCTTCCCCTCTAAGACACACCAAATCAGAACTATCATATCAGCCGGGACCTCAGTACCATGGGTACTAGGCATAACATAAGTGCATAGGATCTACTGCCATAGCTTGCTTCCTTCGTCAGATAATCAAACTTAATGCCTTTTAGAATCTCTTTCTTGGATCCTTGCTCCCAAGGGGCATTAGGAAGGGCAACCGTACGATGCACTGCATCCCAATCAAAGCTCATGCATTTAATATCATCCTCAGCCTGATGGAAGGCATCCTTATCACTGATCTTAGGCTGAAAGTGGAGGATGTCCTCAGTAGCCTCCTCTGTAATCAGAATTTGCTTGTCTCTGAGATGAATGGCATCAAGGGTCGCTCTATAAAAATTGCAATAGAACTCCCAAACCAAAGACTCGTTCACTCACACTAGCTCTCTGTCCAGAAATACCCAACCCTGATCCCTAATCTGAGGCTCAGAAAACTGCCTCAAATCGAAGGGTATAGCTAGTTTCCTTTCCACAATAAGGTTTCGCTTATCAAAGTACGGAAATCTGAGCTCACAGTATAGGTTGGCGAACTTATATGAGTTGTTAGAAGGTGTAGCTTGGTCAGCCTTGTCCTTCTCATTAAGCTTCCGCTCAAATAAGCCTAGGGTTGCCAGCTCAGTAGATGGCTACGACCTTTTCCTCTTATTGAAGGTGGCCTTGGCTTTGCCTTTCCCTCTGTCAGACATCCTGAAAATAGAGATTACAGAATACAGATTATAAAATAAAGCAGAGGAAAGAAAAGCAGGTAAATAAGCAGATAGACAGAAAACCAAAAACAGAAGGGTATTGACTGAACTTGATACAAAATTAAAAACAGAAAAGAGGTTCAAAATCATTTGGTTAATCAAGGTTCTATTTGACACAGAATTTCGTCAAATAGTTCCTTGTTGCCATCAAACAGGTAATTTAGATATAGGGAAGCAAAGAAGGGGTGAAAATGCTAGCCGACCAATTCATGAATTGAATTTGGCAGTAGTCAAGTAGGTGTAAAGTCAAAATGTGCCAAATTCAGTTCACAATTGAAAGTTGATATCATAAAGATTTTAGAAAAATTTGACAGCATTCCGACAGTAAATTGGACATTCCCAGATTAAGACAACAGCAAAATAACACCTCATATGAATTTAGAGAAATTCAAACAGATGTAGCAAACAATAAATTTATACGATTCAGATAACATTAAGCTAGAGTAGCAGAGCAGCAATATGCAGCTCATATGAGTTCAAAACACTTCAGACAAAGCAGCAACTATAATTTCATATGAGCTTATATGTATATTCAAATAAGGGCAGCAATGGCAGTCAAATAAATTAACTTTCCTATGAACGCATAAATACTTAAACTCACAAAAACCATATACATAGCTTCATAGGAATTCCAAAAGTGAGCCAAAAATTCAGCAAGAGCAAAAATACAGCACCACGATGGCAGAAAAGGATAAAAATAATAGACTCAATCAATATTTCTTCATTGAATTCAACCTGCAATGATCATTTCTAAACAACAACTATTATGCTTGCAGCAGCATGAATTCAATGAATTACTCATAACTGACTCCAACCATGAAGTGCAAATAGGAATAAAGCTTCACAAGCAATCACAGTTTTAACTCACACATTGAGCATATATCACATATAAAAATTGATGTAATGGGTACAAGAGTGCAACAACATTGATAGCACAAACTCGAAAATTCATCAAAGTTATCATGATCCAGGGTAACATTCAGAGAGAAAAATGCAATCCCTTCCACTTACAAGCAGCATGAGTTTAAGAAATTACACATGACATAATCCAACCACGGAATTCAAATTAAAATAAGAACTCAGCAGCAATTTCAGATAAACTAAACCAGCAGCAAAACTTAGAATAGCCTAGGGCACTCATTACTAGCAACAGATTTAACCAATTTCATATGCTAAATTAACTAATACTAAAGCAGCATGAATTAAAAACAAACTTAAATCCACTACAACCCAATTAACTACCTAACCACCTAATTCAACCAAGCTAATCCAATCAAACATCAATCTAATCAGCTAACACTAACATGGAGATTAGGTAAAGGAAATTTAAAAACAGAAGTAGAGGTTGAAACAGGTGGAATATGGAACCTGGGTAGAAGTGGAAAAAAATGGGCAGAGGAGATGGAAAGAGAGTGGGGCGAGGCAATGTTAGCCCAGAGGTGGCGTCAAAATGGAAACAGGGGCGGCTCCGGTTTGGATACAGAGGAGGTGAAGCGAAGTGAAATGGAAAAGAAGGGAAGAGGGGATAGGGAAGAAAAATGATGGTAGTTAGTGCGGTAGTGACGCCGGTGGCAAGAGCATGGCCGCGGCGGTGCTTGTTGGAGGCGGAGGGAAGGGGTTGTGATGGTTACGGAGGTGGGACAGAAGGAAGAAGGAGAAATTTGGGGAAAAGATGGGTGGTCAGCGGCGGCTCGGGGTCGCCGGAACTAAGCTGTGGTGTGCGGGTGATGGTGGTGAGTAGTGAATGCTACAATGGAAGGAAAAGCGGGAATAGAATGAGACATTGGGGGTGAAAGGGATAGGGTTATGCAAATGAGAAGTGTTCTCTCGTAAGGTGTTAGTGAAATTTGAATCCATGTGTATGTGTCAGTGACACGTGCGTGTGGGTGAAGAGAAATGAAGGTGACTCGTACGCGTGAAGCACGCGTACACGTCAGGTGAAATTGTGCTAAACACACAATTCCAGCGTCGTTTTGGTGCAACTCTCTATAACTTTTTACTAGAGAGCGAAATTCGCATCGACGTGTACGCGTGATACGCGTCACACCCCTGTTTTTTTTTACCAGCTATTAAATTAATGGCAAACATGATTAAACCAGTAAAACCACAATTTAAACTAAATAAAATAACTAAAAATGAAATTTTAACTTATTACCAATGTAAACAAAAGAGAAAATAAGAAGAATATACGATGGTGGGGTGTCTCCCACCTAGCACTTTTAGTTAAAGTCCTTAAGTTGGACGTTTGGCAAGCTCCTTGTCATGGTGGCTTGTGTTTGAACTCGTCCTAAAACTTCCACCAACGCTTGAACTTCCAATAAGCTTCAACATTTTCAAGTAGATTCACCAAGCCTTGATGAAGTTCTTCACAAGTTTTGAGCTCCCAAATTTGATCCTTTCGTATGTCGGGATCCCAAATCTTGTTTCTACACCCGTCTTGAAGTGGATCATCATTGTTCCAATCGGGTGGTAAGCAATCCGGATTCTCAATGAAGTACCAAACTCTTTTCTTAGATCCAATCAATGGATCACTAGCCCAACCCTTGCATCTAGCTCTTGTGATCCCAACCTTGATGAGCCTTGATTTGCATCTCCAACCACTAGACATCCTTCTCTTGTGCTTAATTCCATAAAGCTTCCTAAGTTTTCCATCCATTTCAAGTATACCATACTCAAGTGGGACAGTAAAATGAATAGAGATAAATTTTACCCACTCAAATGAAGGAGTAGATGGCCACCTAGGTAGAGAAATATTAAACGATCTTGACAAAGCATATTCTACTCCCGTCCAACCCTTTCGAACGGCTTCCATCTCCATATCATTCTCCAACTCAATCGGAAAGGGTTCTTCAAACTCACGGAGTTCATTTGCGGATGCACATTCATCATTAGGAGGGCTTGATTCATGATCATTATCACCAAGGGAACTTCCTTCTTGATCTATTCCATCCAATTCTTTATAAGGAACATGTCTTAGAGGTTGTGCACTAGCCTCCTCAACATTGATTTCAAGATTCTTGTAGGAAAACTTTACAACTCTAGATTCCCATGGAGGTTCAGCATCTCCTAAGTTTTCGACCACTTCTTCCTCTTCAACAAGTTCGGCTTCCTCCAATTGTTCCAATACAAAGTCACAGGCCTCATTTTTCACTGGAGTTTCTAACTTCTCCTTCATGCTACGGTCTTCATTAAATTCTCTACATGCGGCCATGGGAGCACTTTGAGTGTTGAAGTGCAGCGAAGCTAAATTACCTACTACCTTAGTCAATGTAGCTATGAACTCTTGTGTCGTTCTTTGCATCTCTCTTTACTCTTGAAGAAGAACACCAATGGTGTCATCTATTGGAGATTGGAGTGGATATAAGGGTTCATTGCTTGGGAAAAAAGGTTCATGGTAGGAGGGTGGTTCTTCATGATATGGATATGGCGGTTCAACACTCACCATCTTCTCCACTTGTTGCACAACACACTTCAATCCCTTGTTCTCAAGTTGAGATATGCTAGTCATGAGAGCTTTGTGTGCTTTTTGGCTTTCCTCTCGCTCCATTTGATGGATTGTTGCTTGAAGTTGATCCAGTATTTTCTTGAGGCGATCCCTTGACTCTTATTTCGCTTGGATAACATGATTAGGATCATATGGCTCTTGTGGTTGAAAATTCGCATACATTGGAGGTAGTAGTTCTTGGGAGTAATCGGGTTAAAATTTGGGTGGTTCTATGCATGGCTCATATGGCTCATAAGGTGGTTGGTATGGTGGGTAAGGATTATGGTCATATGGGGTGTTTGGTAACATGGGGCTTGCGAGTACGGTGGCTCAAAACTATGTTGAGGAGGGAGTTCATAGGTATATTTTGGTGGGTGTTGATTGTCACAAAGAGGTCCACCATAACCATTCTCTTGCTGTTCATCATAGAATGGTTGTTGATAGTACATTGGAGGTGGTTGCTGCCAAGAGGGTTGATCAAATCCTCGTGGCTCCTCCCATCTTTGATTGCCTCATCCTTGATCCAAGCCTTCATTGTAATCTCCATTTCCTACAACATGATTATAACCAAACTCATAGCCAAAGGGGTGAGAATTCATGGTAACAAAAGAAAATAAAAACAAAAACTAATAAGGAATAATGAAAATAAACTCCTAAAACTAGAAACAACTAACAAAGAAACGAAAAAGCAAACATATTCACAATATTCACAATAACCAATAATAAGGCACACATTTGCAATTCCCCGACAACGGCGCCAAAAATTGATGAAGAGAAATTGTATGTCGGTATAGAATTTCTCAATGAAAATCTCGCGTTGCAAGTATAGCTCTAAACCGACAATTCAACCTCAATCTAGTTTAATATGTTTGTCACTTAAGCAAACCAAATAAAATTAACCGAAGTATTAAACCTAGGGTTATCTCTCAAGGAATTGCAAGAAAGTGTTTTTACATTGGTTTTGGAAAAGTATCTTTTTGGGTTTTTGAAATAAGGAATAAGTAAATAAAATGGCAAAAAATTAAATTAATAACTAAGAAAACTCTTAACTAGGATTGAGAATTAGAAGTCATGTCCTCATTATCGTCATCAATTGTGATGGTAATTGTATTTCGCTTTCACTTAGTTAACCTCTACAATGAAGGTAAGTCAAGTGAGCAAAATCAACTTAGCTTCACAAGTCCTAATCAAAGACTAGATTTAGTCAAGCCTAAGCCAATCAGCCTTTTTCAATTATCCTTCAACAAGAGAATTTGATAACTCTATAGTCTCAACTAATCAATCCAAGTCAAGAATATAAAAAGCTAATTTAAAATCCAACCAAGCTTTTTATCAAACACATGGAAGGCATAACATAAAAACATAGAAGAGTAACAAGGAATATTAAATTTAAACAACCAATTTCAAGCATCAATAACACAAATTAAAGAAAGCAACAATAACCATAGAAAACATAAATTGTATTAATATGGAAATTGAATCTAACATAAAACATTCATAAACTAAAATGGCAACATAAAGTAATCAATAAGGAAAATAAATAAACTAGAATGCTAGAACAAATAAAAGTAGAAGAGAAACTAAATTAAAGGAATATTGAACCTGAATTTGAGAAGAAATTGAAAAGAGAACCCTAAAACCTTCCTCTCTCTCTCTAGAAAACTACATCTAAAACCTAAAATTATGTGAATGAATGTTCCTTCTTCATTCCCCCACTCTGCAGCCTCTAATCTGTGTTTTTGGAGTTGAAACTGGGCCAAAACTAGCCCAGAAATTGCCCCCAGTGTTTTCTGCAGATTGCAGCATGTGACGCTTTGTCACGTGTACGTGTCGCTCATGCGTACGCGTCGCTGAGTCAAAAACCTGTTCACGCATGCAGGTCACTGGCAGCTTCTCAAAAATTTATTTTCTTGTGTTCTTTCCACTTTTGCATGCTTCTTATCCATCATCTAAGCCATTCCTGCCCTATAAACCTTGAAAACACTTGGCAAATATATCACGACATCGAATGGTAATAAGAGATGATTAAAATTAGCTAATTTAAGGCCAAAGAAGCATGTTTTCACTCATAGTACAAAATTAGGAAGAAAAATGTAAAACATGCGAATTATATGAATAAGTGTGAGAATAATGGATAAAATATACTAAATTCAACACAAGATAAACCCTAAAAATGGGGTTTATCAGTGTGCCACTTGAGCTCAAAGGCATGGCACACCAGGCTAGCTACATGAGAAAGGCGTGCCACTTGGAAGCCAAGCGTGGCACGCCAAACCAAGCTGAGGAGCTAGGCGTGGCACGCTGCTCACACGCTAGACACATGGTTCATTTTAATGAGTTTTTCCTTTTTATTTTTAATTGTAATTTTCCTTTCCATTTTGTAATTTTGATTTCTAGTAATAGGAGTAGTATAAATTTCCCCTGATAGTACTGAAAGAGGGAGGTTAGAGGTTAGAAAGTTGGATTGGTAACTTAGTTTTACTTTTACACTTCACTTCATCTTCATCCATCTCTTGTACTTTGTCCTAAGCTTTGAGTAGCTAAACTCCCTCTCATTAAGAGAGGGAGCTCTGTTGTACTTGATCGATTAATGATAGTGAATTTCTTCTTCTCTTCATCTTCTCTTGATTTGCTAGAAGGAATTTTGTTCTTCATGCTTAGTGTTCAATCATCTTGGGAAAGAGGTTGAATGCAAAATGGATTTCATAGGAACCTTGGAATAGGAAACATGAAACTATGCTTGAAATTCCTTCTCACACTTGAGAAGATCTGGATTTTGGGATTGGATATGTTGACATGAAATCCACCCACTATTTGTATCTATAAGGATGTGTGGTATAATCAGGGACCAAGTTTATCTCTTTTCATGAGCAATTAGACCAAGGAATTGGCTGATTATCAAGATTTGAGAGATTGAATCACCAAGGGATTGGGGTTCAATCAATCATGATTACCAAGAGGTCAATCAGTTGCATGATTGAAGATGAGATGATTTGAATTTAATCCAAAGAGAGCAACATCTCCTAATCCCAATGAATTTCCCCTATTCTTATCTTCCCTATTCTTTGTAGCTTTTCTTTAATTTCTACTATTACCCATTCCCCATTTACAATTCAGTCATTTATGTTCCAGCACTTTATATTCCAGCTATTTACTTTTCTGCACTTTATTGCTTTCCTTTACTTTTAAGTCATTTACATTTCTGCTATTTAAAATTCTGCACTCAACAATCTCTATTGATTAGCTTGACTAAAATTACCCATTAACTAAAGTTGTTCAATCAATCAATCTCTGTGGGATTCGACCCCACTCTACTGTGGGTTATTACTTGGCGATAATTTAGTGCGCTTGCCAAAGAACGGATTCATTATATAGTGAGTGAAATCCAGTCATCAAGCATCATACGGCATTGCATATGACGTGAGTGAGCATTCTAATTTCACCGACGTTAATGTTCCGTCTCTGAGTGAAGATGACACACCACTTGTGGACAATGTAATTTGTGTTGTAGTAGCGTATTTGGTTATGCCTACCTAGAACTTGTGTTTTATGTTTTAATTGTTGAGTTATTAATAGGGATACACTTTGTTGTAAGGATTGTGATTTTGCTTGTTTAATTAGAATTGGTGTGGATATTCTTTCTTTCAATTATGCTAGAATGATGCTCCATTTTCTATGTGTGATGTGTTTTATTATTTTTTTGGTTCAACCATGTTGAGATGATATTTGCAGCTTTGATTAATTTATTTTTTAATTTTTTTTACGGTTATGATCATGGATAGTAATGTTTTCTATCACTTTAGTTTGGCTTGTTTATTAGTAGGTATTATCAAAAGATACGTGGTTGTTGGAACTGTTTTTATGAGTGTCGAATGGTCGATGTTTATTTTGTTTGGTGATATATCCTCAGTTATCGATTCCAGGGGAAACAATTTGTAGACGTTATTAAATTAGAGGATGATGCTACGGTAATCAATAATGAGGTGTGTAACATATTTTATTCATGTCACAAAATTAGTGATATTGGAAATTGATTAGTTCAGTGTGTTTTGTGTTGAATGATACATTTTCTGAATGGATTTGTAGTTGCCAAATCACATTGGAATTCTAATAGAGGAAATCCCGTACGTAGAATTGAGATTTGATTCGTTGCAGTGGGCACAAGAGTTCTATTCTAATTATGTAAAGAAAGTTGGGTAAAGAGAATACCAACTTTGACAAGACCAGGAAGGAATCAAAGGTACCTATTAACCAATCGATACATTGCAGTCGTGAAGGTTATCGAAAGTCTCGAGTGAAGGCAGCAACTCGGGTAAAGATAATAACAACAGTTGGATGCAAAGCTCGGATGTATGTGGTGCTTGATGGGCAGAAGGATAATTGGATAGTGTCCAAATTAGAATTGAAGCACACCAACCTGCTAAGCAAGTTGTACATTACACTGAGTACAAGGAACTAACTATGCATACCAAGTGTGTGATTCAGAACAACGATGAGGCTGGCATACGGCCCAACAAGACTTATCTCGCACTGGCGAACGACGTCGGTGGGTCATTGATGACTTACATCATCTACCCATTTTTTTGCATAAAAAGGACCATAAAAGAGGCATAATCTCATTTGATCACAGCAATTCATGCCTTAATTGATGAATATCATAGTATATTGCTTTGAAATGAGTTTGTGCTGGATTTCAGGTGGAGAAGACATCAAAAATGGGAAAGAAAACAACAAAAAAAGTGGGGCGTGTGAAGCAGGCATGCCACTTGGAACAAATGCCACAAAAGTGTATTGGCGTGGCATGCCAGAAGCTGGGCGTGGCACGCTGGTACAACATTCCAGAGAGCAAAATTGAAGACCATCAAAGGGGCATGGCACGCCAGGAGCAAGGCGTGGCACGCAAACCCGTTACTAGAAGAACCACCACTATGGCGTGCCACTTTGTGTCGAAGGCATGGCATGCCAGTCCCAGAGTTCACATGGGCGTGCCACTTGAGGACCAAGGCGTGGCACGGCAAGCTTATAAGACCCACAATTGAATGGGCGTGCCACTTGAGCAACAAGGCGTGGCATGCCAGTGAACAAGGAGACAATGCAAAAGCTAGGCATGCCACTTGGTATCGAAGGCGTGGCACACCAGCTCAAGAAGTCCCACTAAGGCGTGCCACTTTAGCAACAAGGCGTGGCACGCCAGCACCTAAGGAGGCCAAATAAAGCTGGGCGTGCCACTTGGTATCGAAGGCGTGGCACGCCAGCTTAATTATCTCACTTTGGCATGCCACTTGAACATCCAGGCATGGCACGCCAACATCTGGGACCATGGCAAATGACGGGCGTGACATGCCGTTCTCATGGCGTGGCATGCTGGTAGTGTTTTCCAGAGGAGGAGTTAAAGGGCCAGTGAACTCAGGCGTGCCACTTGGGAGATGAGACGTGGCACGCCAGCAAGAAGATGAAGCAAATGAAGGGCGTGACACGCCGGTCTCATGGCATGGCACGCTGGTAGTATTTTCCAGAGAGGAAGAAGAGGAGCCAATGAACTCAGGCGTGCCACTTGGATGGCGAGGCGTGGCACGCCGGCAAGGGGGTGACGCTTTAAGAAGGGCGTGGCATGCCAGACCCTGGGCGTGCCACGCTGGTACAAATCTCCAGAAGCATAGAGATAAGGGAAGTGACCTTGGGCATGCCACACTAGGTTGCTTTGCCCTTTAAAATGCCTTGGGCATGCCACTTTGGTTCGAAGGCGTGGCACGCAATGCTACTTTGCCCTTTAAAACGTCTTAGGCATGCCACTTAGACTCGAAGGCGTGGCACGCCAGGGGTGAAACAGAGGACGGGGTGCCACTTGAATGGAGAGGCGTGGCACGCCAAATCAGAAACAGAAGGAGCGTGACACGCCAGAGAAGCGCCAGTCACACGCGAGCTGGAAGATCACGTTTGTTGAGTTTTTTTCCTCCAAATTGTAATTTTCTTTTCACTTCTGTAATTTTCTTTTATTTTCTAGATCTAGGATTAGTATAAATACCCTTGGAAGTATTGGAAAAGGGTTAGGAAGTCACAGAGTTGAGTTTTGAGGATTTCACTTTTTGTTTTCACACTTCATCTCTTCCATCTTTTTTACTTTCTCTCTGAGCTATGAGTAGCTAAATTCCCTCTCATTGAGAGAGGGAGCTCTATTGTACTTG
Organism: Arachis hypogaea; assembly: GCF_003086295.3. Lineage (NCBI taxonomy): Eukaryota > Viridiplantae > Streptophyta > Magnoliopsida > Fabales > Fabaceae > Arachis > Arachis hypogaea. The sequence goes on from NC_092040.1 coordinate 49,761,561, forward strand.
ATGGATTAATGATAGTAAATTTCTTCTTCTCTTCATCTTCACTTTGATTTGCTAGAAGGAATTTCGATTTTAATGCTTAGTGTTCAATTAACTTGGAAAAGAGATTGAATGCAAAATAGGTTTCATGGGAACCTTGGAAAAGGAAACATGAAACCATGCTAGAAATCCCTTCTCACACTTGAGTAGAATTTGGATTTTGGTGTTTAGATATGGTGACATATAATTCTCCCTCTACCTGGACCTATGATGATGTATGGTATAATCAGGGACCAAGCATATCTCTCTTCATGAGAAATTAGACAAAGGAATTGGCTATTGATCAATATTTGAGAGATTGAGTCACCAAGGGATTGGGGCTCAATCAATCATGATTGCCAAGAGGTCAATGAGTTGCATGATTGAAGAGGATATGAGCTGGAATTAATCCAAAGAGACAATATCTCCTGATCTCAATGAATTCCCCTATTCTTATCTCTCCCATTCTTTTATAGCTTTACTTACATTCTGCAAAATCCCATTCCCCTTTACATTCTTGTTTTTTCCATTTCTGCATTTTATTGCTTCCTTTTATTTCTTTTGCCATTTATGTTTCTGCCATTTATAATTCTGCACACACAACTTATTCGGTTGAGTTTGACTAATTCACCAATTGATTAAAATTCCTCAAATCTACCAATCTCTGTGGATACGATCCCACTCCATTGTGGGTTAATACTTGATGATAATTTTGGTGCGCTTGCCAAGAGCGAATTTATCAATATTATTGGGGAAGGGTAGTGAATTTCGGTCATCAGTCATCGAAGTTGGGTTACTCAGAAAAGGATGTGAGGAACTACATAACGAGGAATTTGCGCTGTTCTGACGTAAATGCATATGTGAAAGAAATGATTAGCTATTTCATGCGAATGAAAGATATAAACCTGAATTTCTTTATGCAGTTGTTGTGGACGAAGCTAACAAATTTAAGAGTGCGCTATGGGTAGATGCACGATGCAAGGCATCCTATGAATATTTTGGAGATGTGGTATCGTTTGATCCAACGTACAGTAGAAACATAAGAGCACAATACAGAACAAACCAGATTGCCATTTATTTTTCTCTAGGTTAAACTCAGTAATTGATGAGCGGATATTTTATACGCTTTTTGACATTATTTTCATATAGCTTTTGTTATGTTTTATTTAAGTTTTATTATATTTTCATAGGTTTTAGTGTAAAATTCACATTTTTGGATTCTACTATGAGTTATTGTGTTTTATGGTGATTTTGGTATTTTCTGGCTGAAATCTAAGAGTTTTAATAAAGGCTGATTTAGAGGCAAGGAAAGCGTAGCAGATGCTGTCACGATCTGACCTCTGTGCACTCAAGCAAGCATTTCTGGAGCTTTCTCAATGGCTATGAAAAGCTAACATCCAGGGCTTTCCAGAAATATATAATAGTTCATACTTGTCTTTGGAGATGAAGGCCTAAAATTGGCATTCAATGCCAACCAAATGGGAGTCCAAAGTGG